>NC_040889.2:7870095-8010095 GCF_900634795.4 Betta splendens | reverse complement strand
ACACACACACACACACACACACACACACACACGAGCGCCTTAGATTTGAGGCAGGGAAAAGGAAGAAAAAGAAGAGATGGGGAAAGACATGCAGTTTGAGGTAAAGAGAAAGACAGCGATGGACAGATTTGCCGAAACGGTGACTGAAAAACAAACACGGATTCATCCTGTCTCCCAGATCAAAACGCCTTCTCATCCAAATGCCAGGGCAGCTGGGTGTCAGGCCAGACTGTGATGCCTGCTCTCCTGCTCTGATTTGCTGTTCCTAAACCCTGACTATCAGATTTTTGAATATGTACCTCCGTCTTTTATGCCTCCCACTTGACATGCAGCTGCAGCTTCAAGGTAGCGCTGTGGCAGGGGAGATGTTCTTTTCACTGAGGATGAGTTGATATAGTAGGTCAGGTGAGTGACAGGAAGACACACGGTGCTGGGAAACAAACAGGGAGTGAGTTCCCAGTATTAGGATTTATCACTTCGGGGCAGTGTATGTTTAATCCAGACACACCGAGCGGCTCTTTGTTCGCACCATCCCATAAATGTAATATATGCTTTTTGCTGCTGAAGTACAATCCAGAGCTGTTCACTTTCAATAAAATGATGCAGCCTCACGTGCAAGAATATGAATGACAGTCCAATCTTGAATTCAGAAGATAAAAGTGCCAATGTAGCTTATTTGATTCTTCCTCCATGTTTTATTAGACCATCTTATTTCCCTCAGACACATTTGATTCCCTTTCTCTGCCTTTCCATATCTGCAGGCCTCATCTCTGGCCTGACAGACAGAGCGGAGTCCCAGCGGATATTCCTTTCTCCACCAACTGTCACAAATGATGACATAACCTTTAAAAGCCCTTTGGCTCCGTTCCTTGCGTCAGCCTGCTCCTTTTCGGAATAGGGCATATCACACAGACGTGGTATCATTGCAGCACTTCTTCACCCAGTGCTCAACCGAACCGTAGCATGTAGCACTAAATGAAATGAGCACAGCAGTAGTTTAGATTTGTATCAGTTTGTGTAAATTCCTCAACGCTTCCTCAACAATCAGTCATCCATTTCAACATTCTGGGGTAAACACGGATCTTATAACTTGCCTCATGCTGTGCAGCTATATTTACTTAAGGTCAGTAGTCACAACCCGCCAGAGCTGTGAGGCATCACATCCAGAGCTTCACTTCATGCTGCCGCCGTATAATGTGGATGCAAATGAAGGTGGCACATACTATGTTTGGAGGCGTCTGACATTAGAACCTGCATTCAGTGCCCTCTAGCCTCAGGCCTCGTCTCAGCGCTTTTGAAGATCCACATACACGCCTGTTAGCAGCTCACACGCGTGTGCGAAAGCACACACCAAAATATGATCTATGGATCTTTGATCTGTGTGCAGGCTGCATACATTACTGGGGCAGATTTGTAGTAAAAGCACCTTGGAGGAGGGAAAAGCTGGAAAATTACAAATTCCACGGCAAATCCATGGGGAGAGTTAAGACTTTATTATACATGAGGCAAGTTGGGGGTTGTGGATTGGATTCATGCCTGTCACATGTGGAAGAGGTATTTTTACAGTGAAAATATTATGTTAGGACCTAAATATTAATCATTTTCAGTCAAATACCAAAGTAAATGCCATCACTTTTCATGATGCAGCTTGAACATGCACCAGTTTAGTACAAAACATCCAAAACCCAAGAGATCGGCGGAGCATAGTGTCGACAACCTAGACATCTTATCAACTTCAATGGCTCAAGCAGGAGCGGAGGTTGTCCACACACAAACAAACACCCAGCTGCCTCAGCAGGAAGTAGCGCTCCCTTGAACGCTGCGTGAGCGCTGAGAGCAGAATCAATACGCGAAGGAAGGAAACCAGTGTGGCAGCAGGGCAGAGACACACCAGTATAGATTTAGGCACAGAAACAGATTGCACATGCAGACGCAAACGTAGACAAGACAAGAAAAAATATATATCATGTAATGCATCACTAAGCTGTTTTGCAGGGAAGCCACACTGACTGTTGTATGGAGTTTCTCTTAGCCGACAGCAGCCAGACAGTTAAACACGGTATCCAGATGGGAAAAGACAAAGCTTCTTCAACATTACACGTGAATAAGGGACGTATCTCCTGTACAGTATGCGATGGTGTTAGTCATAAAGCAGGATCGAACAGCAGAGAGGCTTTTAACAAAGGAACAAAATTCATGCATTTACATTATGCAATACGTGTGTGTGTAGATGTATGTCTAGCTGAGGGCAGCAGTATTGGTGATGGCTGAGGGCTGAGGGACTCAGGGACCCAGTGCCCTGCTTTGGCCCACAGCCTTACTGATCTACTCTGCTACGAATTTCACTCAAGCTCTTTCTCTCCACACACACACACACACACACACACACACACACACACACACATTTACTGTATTATAGTGAAGCAATGAGACAAAGAAGGCAATGTGAGTGTGACTGTGTATCTCTACACTGTTTGCCAGCCCTGTGACAGATGAATGACTGTTCAGAGCATACCCTACCTCTGGCTTCTTGAGAGATGTTGTTGGCTCCTGCCCCCCTCTGACCCATCCATCCATCCATTTTCTTAACCGCTTACTCCCTAGTGCGGGGATGGTGGAGCCTATCCCAGCTGGCTACGGGCGAGAGGCAGGGTACACCCTGGATGGGTCGCCAGTCCATCGCAGGGCAACACATAGACACACAACCATTCACACACACACTCACGGGCAATGGAGAGAAGCCAATCCACCTAATGCACGTCTTTGGACTGTGGGAGGAAGCCGGAGAACCCGGAGAGAACCCACGCAAACACGGGGAGAACGTGCAAACTCCACACAGAAAGGCACCAGGGCCGCCTCCGGGAATCGAACCCAGAACCTTCTTGCTGTGAGGCGACAGTGCTACCCACCGCACCACCGTGCCGCCCCCCTCTGACCCTTCTCAGGATAAACAGGTAATATAATAAATGGGTTGATGCTTGATTAATAAAGCTATTAAAATGATCGGTCCACGACTGCCATTTCCTCATCGCTGCACTCATCATCATGCTGCACTCTGAGACGATGGGATGACGCTGTACTATGAAACCTGAGCTGAAACGACAGCATCCTACCCATCACAGGGGCAGCAGATTACAAAGAGCTTCATTACCTTTAAGAGAACATTTAACATGGAATGTAACAGCACGGTCTCATTCTCGGCCCTGCTTTCTTTGTTTCTCTCCCTTACTGCTGAATGCCCACCGGCCCATCGGGCGAGCCGCCCCAGTGAACACACAGTGGTAATAATTCACAGTCAATCTATGCACTGGACCGCTACACAGACTTATTTAAATACTGCCCACGGCCATTACTATGTTTCTCTGTCTCTATCATTATCCGATCCCTCCCCTGCTTTGCTCACTTGACCTCCGAAAGCTTCCTGCCACAGCTGCTTCTACAGTTTGTTTTGTTCATCACTCATTTGTGCATTCACTGCATCACTCCTTCAACCTGTAATAATTTTTGGCTCCCACCCCTCCATCAAATGCTCACTACTTATCTGTCCGCTCAGTTCTTAGGCCCAGGGGTGAGATGCCAGGATGCCAGGAACTCTGATATACTTATCTCTGTTTGTGTCCTCCGGCAATAATGTTGAAGCTCAGACAAAAAGCACAGCAACATGCTCATGCTGGCTGAATACTGAATGAACGTTTGATGTGTGAAATGTATAAAACATGTACAGTGCTGTATTTCTTGTGTGTTTTTTACTCCATCTGGACTCTTTGTAGAATTACCGTGTTTATATATTGGTTTCTGTTGAAGCACTGCACATCCTGAATTAGGTACCTCTAAATGAATGATGGGCCTTCTAACCTCAGCCCTAAAATCACATCTTAACCCTCAAACAGGCCTTCAAAAAAGTGAGGACCGGCCAAAATGTCTTCACTTTGTCAAAATATCCTCACTTTGGTAGGAAAATACGTTTTTTGGTTCTCACTTTGATGCAAGTACAAGTACACACACTCACACAGATTTACTGTATAATGGTGAAGCAATGATACAAAGAAAGCAATGTGACTGTGACTGTCTGTCTCTACACTGCCCTGTCTCTAGCCCTGTCTGCACCGATGGATTCAAAGAACTAGTGGTAAGCTGGAGATAATGAGAAAGAGCAGGGACAGGAAGTGGAACAAAGTCGTCTAACAAAGTAAAAATCCAGGATGTGAAAGCAAAACAGTGAATTAGATCAAATATTGATGTCTACTGGTTACTGCAGGGTAATGGACACATTACCCTACCCTACATTATCACTGCGTGTGCTGTATCTGAACCAGTGTTGATACATATTCAAAATGTGCAGAAGCACCCTCAAACTTACCACAGGCCTGAGTGAAAGATTGAGAGGGTGAGCAAGTGGGTGAGGGAATCGTAATCATGTCCAGCTGCTGCCCACCATCTCTGTTGTTTCCTTTCTTCTCCACATGCCCGTACTCTGTCCTTATTTTACCCTCCTCTCTTCCCTCTCTAGCCCAGCGTTATAATCTTCCACACAGCTGCAGGCAAATGGGGTTCAGGATACCCACGGGTTGTGTTTATCCCAGGCTCAAGCCTCCCCAGGCAGGCAGGTAGGGGGTTGAAGGAGTCCCCCACAGCTTCACAGGAGGTTCTCATGGCTTCAGTGGATGCCACCCTGCAGTGCGGGGTTAGGGCGCTGACCTATAGAAAAAAATAAACAATCATGGATGATGGATATGTGGCTTATATAGGACTGGGAATCTATAAACCCATTGGTTGTGTTTATATAAGGCAAAATCTATAAGACCCCATGTGGGGAAAGTTAATAATGCAACCATAGAGCAGTAGTCTCCACCTTAATATATTTTTTAAATTTTGTTTTCCCAGAAGTAATAGAAAAAGAAGTTGTGGGGATGGATTAATTCCTTCTCCACGAACGTATCCCTGCAGTTACATAAGACGTCATAAGCAGCACCACACTTCCCCCTCTTTGCGGCTAGAGGGTTGCCAGGCAACTCCAAGAATGTCTGCCCGCCTGCGTCCCCGCAACCTTTTGTGGCCGGCGCACACAGACCCAGTCCTTTTTATGTCCTGCTCGCTCCTGTAGGAGTCTTACCTCGGAGGTAGATGAGGTTATTCTGTTATCGGTGTTTACCTAAGCTAATCATGCTGCCAGAGGAGAAGTCTGAAAAGAGAACAGAAACTTCACTGGACACCAGATGACACAGAAGTTTCCTAACTAACTTCCCAAACAGCCAGAGGAACTTGATGTGGAGGCCATATTTCAGTCTGTATCCTCTTCGAGGTCAAAGGAGCTTAATGTGCTTTTGTTGACTCGATCAGATTTAAGGGGAAAATTAACTTCTGCTTAATATCTGATATATCTGTCTGACTCCTTCAAAGCTCAATGGGAAAAAACAGGAAGCACCCCAACGTCACACTACACTACATTCACAGACTGTTTTCCTGGTAATTCAATAAATATTATAGCTAGAATGACAGAATTGAAACAACAGAGGCACATCGCAGTAAAAACCCAAGTCATAGGTCAACTGGCTCCACAGACGGGCTGCTGATGTATTACCAAGAACTGCTTATTTACGTTACACGCTGGCTTATACAATTATGCTGACAGTTTCATGTCAGTGACATTAATTTTAACCTCAGAGCGCGAAGACTTGCTTTTAAGATTATTCTAATAGGTTGTAGCTTGGCTGAAAACCCTCCAGCGTCCAATGCCGTGGTCAGTTTGCTTCTCCAGGTGGAGAGTTTAGATAGAACACGTGAACTTCTTTCCATTACTTTTCTGCCAGGTCCCTCCTACCCCCAATAGAAGAAGGAAGGGAGAAAATAGAGGAAATTCCCATAATAAATAAGGGGCTTTTCTGAGGAAATGGAATTGAACAGTCTGTCTAGTTCCATTCAATGCCCATGGCTTTTATTTTGGTCTGACTGTGGAAAACAGGGGCCTGCATTTCTAAGACTGGATCAAATACTGTACTGTAGGTAGCGGTACACAATTAAAATCTGACTGACTGAATTAGTTCTGTCAGTAAATAGTTGCTAATACATGACACAGTACTGGATGTGGTGGCTGCCTTCACAGGAAGATGCATGTAATGAGGACAGAGCATAGGGGGCAAAGGTGCTGTTTACCCCTCACCGAAGCCAGAGTCAGCCACTAAATGTGTTTTTAATCTACTTTAATCTACAGATGGCCAGATGACAACAACAACAACACCTTATCAGCTTTCTGTGTGTGTGTGTGCTCAAACAAGTGCGTATACTTTGAGCACTTAATGGATTTGCCCCAAGATTCAGATAAGCCTCTACCTTGATTGTAAAA
This sequence comes from Betta splendens, assembly GCF_900634795.4. Lineage (NCBI taxonomy): Eukaryota > Metazoa > Chordata > Actinopteri > Anabantiformes > Osphronemidae > Betta > Betta splendens. The sequence goes on along the minus strand of NC_040889.2, from coordinate 8,003,752 downwards.
TGCTCTCATGGCAAAAACAAGGTAAAGCTAACCTTTAAGTAACTCAAAACATTACTGCAGTGCACCCAATGGAATCACATCGCTGCTATGTGTCTGGCTTTTAAAAAATACAACATCTATGTTTGACCAGATGAATGACTAGCAAGTCAATTTGTAAATTGGCCTTCAAAGGGAGGCTGTGACACAGTGATGCTCGTCTTCGGTGTGAATAGGTTTGAAGTTGAGATGAAAAGCAGCGTTGGGTCAAACAGGTGTCTGGGCTGACCTTCCCTCTGCATATTCTCTGCTCTTTTTAACTGTCTTTGATCAATTAAAAACCACGCTAAAGATCCCGCCAAGGGTGCAGTGCACCACAACCACGGAACAAAGGCTTGTGTCTCTCTCCATCCATCTCCCCGAGCCCTCTAAGGAAGGTTAATGGACTGGGCTTGACGTTTCAAAATATGAGCCAGTGAAACAAATGTGTGGCTGCAGGGAGCTGTAGTTACAACAATAGCATAGACTTGCTGTCACAGCAGGATATCTGATGACTTCTCCAAGCAAAAAAGAATAATCTTACCAAAGACCACCAGACATTCTAACCTTGTATAGTCTCTTTAAGCTGCTATATCCAATGGAATTACACTGTCCAGGTGTACTTAATAAAGTGCCCAGTCTGAGACACTGCTATGATCCATGTCAGGCATTCATGCATAATAAAAACCAGATAGGAAAGGAAAAATGTAAAAGGTAAATGTGTCTGTTGGAGCAAAGCTGAAAAACTAGAAAAACATTTGCATTTGAAATGAAAACCCCTGCTTTAATGAAGCTTACAGGTGCTGCTAGCTGGATTGATGACTTTCAGTACATCCAGACAAGCTGTTTACCATTCATTTCAGTTGTGCAAAGCTAAGCAACAGCTGCAGCTTCGTGGTTATCCACACAGAGAGGAGGATGATTGACACTAATCATTCCATTTTCCAAAATAAAAACATCTGTGTCGTTGCGTCTGCATTTAAATCACAAGGAAGGAAGCAGATTTTGGACATTGTGTTTCATCAGCCTATACATTTGCTAACCTCACTCCCTCCCCAACAAACGTATCCCACAGAATCTCAGCACATTGCTTCAGGCCATGTTACTCATGAGGTATTTTAAAACAGCAGCATTGCACATAAAATTCATATCCAGACATCTTCTTTCATATGCTGTAGGCTCTTTCTCTCTGTCTGCTATCTGTTATTTTAGTAATGATCTGTATTCCTGTGGCATTAGGTTGGTCAGGTCTTGTGCTCATTGATGCAACGTGCCAGGCATGCTGAGTGAACTCAGACTGGGCCGCACTGTTTTTTTGGTTCCCACTACAATAGCTCACTGGCAGGTGATCTGCTCCCTCTTCCCTCTATGTGCTGCCTTGCTTTTCCTAAAGCAGCTCCAAGAACTTTCAAAATAGCATCTGCTTACCCCATCACTAAGTATCTCAGCTGAACTCTATTTGAAGTGCTCCTTTTTAGTGGTCCTAACTGGTTTGGTTATTTGATATTTGCACAGCACACTCCAGCCCATTAAACGTTTAAAGAAGGCACAGATCAGCAGTGAGCACAGATCACTGACTCAATAAATTATGCATCAAAAGACATCTCTGGGAATGATACTTGTTACATTGCAGTAAAAGCAGTACCCTTTGAATTTCAAACTGAATGGCTCCCCCTAGTGCCACAGACAGCTGTGAAGTCTGGAGGTTGAATCTCATCAAGCAAATAGTTTTAATATTACAGACAAATTGTACACTGGAAGTCTGTCTTAATGAAGCATTGAATCAAGCTGGAAAAGTTTCTTCTGAATTATTAATGCATTGCTGCTGAACAATTTTACAAACCCCACTGTGATGCTCACTGCTTTCGCTCTTGTGTTGGTTTTGCTCTAAAGCCTAGACAGCTCATGGCTGAGGTTCGAAATAGCAGATAAAATATAAACATTTTGGCAGCTTGAAATGCTACTCAAAAAACATTATGTGCAATCTATCATTTTATCGTATAAGTATTTATGAATGAATTTTTAAGCTACAGGCTGCAAACAGAACAGCTGTTCTATCGAAGCATTGTGGACCTGAAGGCGACTGTATGGGGACAGGAGGGTTACTGGTATTAAAGGCAGCATAGACAGGATCACAAGTTATAGATAGATTATGTATTAACACACAGTTTTGCTTTATTTGTTTGGATAGATTAAAATTTTAATATTTTATGCATCGCACAAAGTTAGGTTGAAAATATTAATAAAGTTCAGATTACACCAACAGTTGTATTTAGTATTTTCTTGTCAGTGTGGCCATTCTGATACAGAATGTTTAATTTTCTTTATTTGCATCTATGGACTACTTGTGAAGGTTTTGAATTTTTAGGTTGAACGGTTTCATGAACCTCATACATGTGATGCAGTCCCTCTCTATTCTAAACCACATGGAGAAAAAGCTTGTGGCTGCAACTAATTAAAGCGCTGTCTGTGCTTTATTTAGTCAACATTTCATCTGCTCTGTCTCCATCCTGCTGCTGTTGGCTACAGTCTGCTGAAGTGATTATGCAAATAGAGCTTGTGAATGGGAATTTGGCTGTGTTTCTTTGTTTGTTTACAACTTTGTTGGGTTTCACTGTCTTGACTATTGTGGAAAATCTCCAGAACAGGATTTAAAGATAATGACTAATAATGAGCTCCATTAATTAACTACTGTATGTTGTGAAAGCCAATATCAATGAACATAATCACTGTGAAGGTGTGTGTATATGTTCTAGAAACCTTGAGTTGCACACGTGCATAAAAAAGGAAATTTCCTTTTTTTCTTTCACTTTAAATCTGCAAGCCTCTATTTTGATGTTTGGCAGGTCTGAGCTGGCAAGAAATCTATTGACAGTCGGGTTGTGGGAATGTGAATAAGGATACTGCATCTGTGGAGCTAGCAAAGAAACTAGAATAAGAAATAAACATGTTGTCATGTCTAACATTTAAAAGTGACAATATAAACAAAAGAAAGATAATTACCTAAAATAACCACATGCTTTTCAAAATGCTTTTAATTTTCTAAACCGCTCATGCTAACTAAAAAGTGAATTTCAGAATAAAATGTAAATGTTAAGCTTCTTCATAATCAATGATGAGAATTCTGAAATCTGCTTCTCTATTTAAATATTGGCATTAATTAAACCGATCTGGCCATATTAGACTAATTTTAGTGTAACACATCTGGAGTCCAAATACAGAGACCTGCTAGGAAGTTATTCTAAATTAAAATTAAACTATTTTTGACCAGGATTACTCAACAAATGTTATCTTTAGAAGCCCCATTTGTAGTTAACGTCATTAGAAGTGCTACAGAATCCTATCAGGCATGCTTGCTTTTTAAAGCTCTTTGCTTTATTGTTTGTAAATTAATCAGTGACCCAGATTGAATTACACACTCTGCTTTTGAACTATTTGTTACTAAATGGGTTGCTCAATAATACTGCTAACAAACTATTTAAGCTAACTTTAAAGATAGACAGACATGGATGAACTGTAGCTATTTCTTTACCTTTTACCTATTCTTCAAGAAACTGTTTTTGCAACATTTTTATTCTTTCCTGATGATTTCCTACATAAGTACACACTTGATAATACGCACAAAGATTCTTGTACTTACTGTAGACATGGTACACTATATTCTGCAGTTCCTGGTTATTGTACTTCCTGTTACAGTGGATGCTAAATTGTATTTCATTGCCCTGTACTTGCACATGTGTAATAACAATAAAGTTGAATCTAATCTAATAACATAAATCTAGCTCGGTCTCTGACAGGATACTGTATCTATTCTGAGCCAGTCTAAACATGGCTTATTACATGACAGAAGGCCCACCAGTCCCCGTTATCAAGTACACTGCTGCTTAGATAACAAACTGGGCGTCCCTCTATAATAAGCATCTGGAAGAATTCACACTACTTACAGTAAATAGACCACAGAAAAAAAAACACAAAGTGCTGTAAATACCAAAGCTAGTGAACCACAAAGAACTGCAGCTGCATAAAGATCATTTTTTATTTGATTCATATAGCAGAGCCTTAATGTTCTACTTCTATTTTAATTTTGTCAGGGGCATCACTAGTCTACGAAGGCCAACATTCAATAACTCAGACATAAAGTCTACTACATACTAGATTTCACAAAACAACGTCATACGTGAAGTATTTCTACACTGTGGTAAAAAAACAAACAAACAAAAAAACTCCGGACTCCGTTGAATTAATGGATTGTTTATACACATGTATTTACCACTAATAAATACACAATTGACCAACAATAACCAACGACGTGGAGTTCCTTTTTTGATGATTACATCACGCGCCGACGCACGCGACGTTTGTTCCTCTTCCCGGATTGGCCAGCGATGCCGGGAAACCTCCGCGTGACATGTCTGCCTTTATAAATGCATGGAGCCGCTATCCTCTCACGCAGCCCTGTTTTTTTGAGGGAAAATGTATCGTCGCGGCCAACAGTCTATCTTCAAGATCGCTTTCAATTCCTTTTTATCTACTGTGCCAAGGGAATATTTTCATTTTACGAGACAATACAATAAAGGCTGGTCGTGTATTGGCTGATTTTTGATCAAATCATACATTTATTTGCTCGAAAATGCCAAGGACCAAGAAGAAGAATGGCAGAGGTAGGCGAGCCGCATTGCTTTGGCCTTCCGTATGTGAGTTGTCTGTGGTACCGGTAGTTGTAGTTCTTTATGTGTTGCTAGCCGATTGAGACGAATACAACACGTTTGCAAAAAGGACTACAAACTTTAGTCTGGGCTGCGTCAAAACACAAAGCTAATAGCCGCGGTTTAACAAAGCATCGACGCGACTGACAAAATATACCACCATACGTCGTTGTGTTTAAACTTTAGATTTACTGTTACGCTTTTTTATTGCTCATAATTTATTCGAAATTTCTACGTCCCAAAGACTTATTATCGCCAGTTTTAACAAACCATCGTTAGCTAGCGTAATAGCACCTCCTCACTAGCAAGATAAAGCTACTGCTTGTTCAAGCTAATATAAGTCAACAGTCCTGTCTAATAATTTGACACTTTTGTACCAGAATTACTGACTCAACAGACGACTAAATAACAGTGTGTGGGTCGTTACAAAGCCTTATTATTACCCTTTTAGCTCTACATCAGTGTTTACAATTACCGTAGCGTTGATGCCACGTCTCGTCTACAGAGTGACCCAAATTAAACCTTAGTTCAATTAATTGCTTCTGGTGTGTACTAATGACTAAAGCGCGATAACGTCTAACTAAATATGAGAAGGATATCCGTACTGGATTTTCGTGGTTATTCTGTTTAAAGACGACAGGAGGACATTTTGGGCTTCAGAGAGCGGGGTGGAAAACAGGCGGCGCCCGGTTTTCTGAAACAGCTGTTAGAGGAGGAAGGTCCACGTCGACGAATAAACTTAGAATCATCTAATAGGGAGTTAAGACAGTTATTTACAGGGACTGACACATTTCTGAAATATTTAAGAATGAAATATTTAGGCATTCTAAAGGACACGTGGCAGCATTTATTCCAGAGGGGAAATCAGGTCAAGGCAAATAGGCCTGTTTGAGTCTGATTCTGTATCTGTGTAGAAATCTACTCTAAAGGGCTAAACACTGTGTATTGTTTTGGAAATTTGCACACAACACAACTAATATTGTGGTGTTCTTGTTTTGCTTTGTAGAATAGCTGTGAATATTCACATCTCACCCACGCTCATCTGCTAGCAAGGAGGACCTTTAAAAAATAATGCACCTAAGCTGCCAACAAAACAAATGTCATGTGCTGTACAGTGTTAGGACGGTTCGCTTGTGTTGTCCCATGTCTTTCTAATCAGAACATTATGTAGTGTTTGCACAACAGAAGGTTGGCTTGGCCTTGACCCTCACAACATAGTGAATGTCCATACTGAGGAGTTAAAGCACCAGCAGGTTACGGCATGTAGAGTACATACAGGAGATTAGATAAGTTGTTCCACGGCAGTACCTGTGTGCAATCTGTATTACCTAATGCCTGACGCTTTACTGTAGGAGACTGACTTACTGTGTTTTGCCAGGAGGGCAGCATGGAAATGTGCAGCCCTTCAGCGATGAGGATGCCTCCATTGAGACCCTCAGTCATTGCAGCAGCTTCAGCGACAACACCAGTGTAGCAGATGAAGGTAGGTTTTTTCTTGTACTTTGGTATTTGTCTGTATTAGCGGGACGTGTGCTCTAGTTTTTGTTTGAACTTGTGAGTATGCATCCTGGTGGTGCTTTCAGTGTGTTTATCTGTACCTACCAAACAAGAATGTACATGCTTATCTCCTGCTTTGAGTTTTACTTCACTCTTTAGACAGGCATTTGAAAGAAAGCACTTTCAGTTAGAAGACTTCTTGAGAGCCATTGTGTGTTGTTTTTGTGTCCAGTAACACATATCCTTAATTGTAAGTAAATGGTAATGTTTCTGTTTCTAGGTGGAGAGGCCAATGAGGATGCTGCCCAGGAAGATTTCCAATTTAAGCTGAAAGGGTTCATTGACAGCACAGTGGATAAGAGGTAAGACCCAAGTAAACCAACGTTATTTAGTCTTCATATGTATTCTACTGAAAATAAACTGACATTTCTTCATTCTACTACAAGAAACCTAAGCCTGTGTGAAAATGCATTACATGTAGACGTGTCCATATTTCTGCAGTGCTAAAACCAGACAGGGAGCACTGGATGGGCTTAAAACAGCAATGGCCACACGGATTCTATACGAGTTCATATCTGAGAGAAGGATGACCATCACTGACAGCATAGAACGCTGCCTCAAGAAAGGTACTTTCCATTAAATCTTAGTAACTGCAGTAGCATATCAATTTTCCTTAAATTTCTACTAATGCCCACTTTTAATTTTCAGGCAAAGGCGAGGAGCAGCGAGCAGCAGCGTCTTTAGCATGCCTGTTGTGTATCCAGCTGGGCTCGGGCATAGAGAGTGAGGAGGTGTTCAAAACCCTGAAACCGATCTTCAAAAACATCCTGGCTGATGGATCAGCTAACATACAGGCCAGGCAGGCTGTAAGTTGCAAACATCAAGTGGCAGATTAATTGCATGAGAAGATAGCGTTGTTAATTGTATGAAAATCCACTGATACATGTCTGTTTGTCAAATAGGTGGCAACAAGTCTGGGCCTTTGTACTTTAGTTGCAGAAGATGACATTTTGGTAAGTACTTGATCAGTTTTAGTTCAGTCTTTTCTGTGGTTCGATACTCTGGCACTTGAGGCCAAGCTGCTGCTGTAAATCTGTCTGTTTTGTCTTTGCGCTCATTCTTGGTTCTGACATGGCGGTTCATGTTTAACATTAATCTTGTCAACAGCAGTGGCAGCTGAACTCTAGAGTGCCTCACATAATTACTCAGTTAATAAATATATTACATGTTATGTGTGATGACTAGGTCTGTTGTTATGCCATTTGGTTTATGTTTTTGAATCATCTTCCTTTTTCTAGGATGTGCAGGCTACAATGGAATGCTTTGAGAACCTGTTTACCCGGTCATATGCGAGAAGAGATGGTACCTGCCCTACAATTAATCCCCAGACAAGCCAGCTGCACACAAATGCATTGCTGTCCTGGGCACTGCTGCTCACAATCTGCAGTTCGACCCAGCTCAAAGACATCCTGTGCAGGTAAGCTCCACTACTAGTTACAGTTACATTTTTTTTCTTTGTTACTAACCCCAATTGCAGTTTACAGATATATGCATTATTAAACCTGTTTTTGTTGTTGTTGTTATGCAGACACTTGTCCAAACTGCCCAGTTTGCTGGATAGTGATGATGTCAACATGCGTATTGCAGCAGGGGAGACCATTGCTCTTCTCTTTGAACTTGCTAGAGATATGGACTCTGTAAGTGTTACATAAGTGTTACATTTCCATAGTGGTTTTAGTATTTTATGTTGTGCCTACCAAAGTTAAAATCATGCAAGCTAGTAATAATAATAAAAAAATAAGCTAGGAAATCAATTTAGAGCTCATTTATGTTTCCATATTAGCCATTGTCATGAATATGCGTGTTTGTGTTGCTTCAGGACTTTGAATTTGATGACTGGGAAGCACTGTGTGATAAACTGAGTGCATTAGCCACAGACTGTAACAAGCATAGAGCCAAGACCGACAAGAGGAAGCAGCGGTCGGTGTTCAGGGACATACTCAAGGCCGTTGAGGTGAGTGAGTGTTCCTTGCTTTTGCTAAGCAGAATTTGGTTGACACTAAAATGGGATTTTAGGATGTAAATTAAAGAATTTGTGGCTCTCTGTCCTTCTCCACTGTTCCAGGAGGGTGACTTCCAATCTGAGTCAATTCGCTTTGGGACGGAGCGCATGACCATCGATAGCTGGGTCAGAAAGAGGACATATGATGCTTTCAGAGAGTTTGTGGGTTCTGGGATGAATTACCATCTACAGGTAACCACAGGTGGCATAAATGTATCCTACAAATCCCAGATGAGTTTATTTATACACACTGACACACACTGTGCTGTAGTCCTGATTAATACAGTAAGACAACATAGCTTGGTTTAGGACAGTGCTGTTTGTATGTGAAAAGGCAGCGGGGGGGGGAGTCTGCAATCGAGAACACTAACTGATTTTTTTTGTTTTCATTCCCAAATAGGCAAATGAATTTATCAGAGATGTGTTTGAACTGGGACCACCCATGTTGGTTGATTCAGCCACCATGAAGGCAATGAAGATCTCTCGCTTTGAAAGGGTATGTGTCTTAACATTTTTATGTCCAAAGGTCTATTGTGTCTCTGTTCAATGCAATAACTTGCTCTTCTGTCTTGTCCAGCATCTCCACAACTCTGCTGCATTCAAGGCTCGGACCAAGGCCAGAAGCAAGTTCAGGGATAAGAGGGTTGATGTGGGAGAATTTTAGTTTTGTTCTGTTTTGTTTGACTCTCTAATTTATTTTTCAAGCTTTTATGCTTTTAGATTAAATGTTAGGACTGTGCTAATAATCCTTTTCCGGGGGAACATCCTTAAAATAGCCACCTGTTAAATGTGCAGAACTTGCGTATTTGCTAATTGAATAGTATAACTTCAATACATAGACAAGCAGTGTTGTACATGTAGTATATGTTTCTTTCATGTTAATATTGTGATTTTTTTTTTAACCTTTGTAATAAGTTATACATTTGCACAGTGTCTTGACACTGCTAAACAGAATTAAATCTTGTAATTGACCTAATCTTTTGGATTTGTATAAAGTTGTTAACTCTGAGTATTATGTTGTAGTCCTAGTTATATAATCTAAATGGCAAGGAGGGTGAAATAAACACTGGGTTTCACTGGCCATCGTGTAAGTGGACTTTCTCTTCACTTTGATCAATCGGCACCAGTTTGATTTCACAGATGATTGCGTCAGCTGATCAAACATTTTTAGATACTGGCTCCATGCTCAGAGCATCAATTTCAGTTTCTATATTTGGAAATACTTAAATTTTGGAAGAATGACACTGAGGAGAAAGCTTTTAGGAGAGCAGTTTGGGAAAAACCAGAAGTCATTACCCTTTTATGACCTCTTGACAGAAATATAAGGTCATTATGACTGAAAGGAGTGCTACAAATCTGAAATATTGCATTCTCAGCACATCAAAGTGGAGAGACTAAGCCAAGGTGATTGTGGGATTGGATTAAAGCTGCCTAAAAAAGGGGGCCAAGACCCTACTTGAATAAGTGATGTAATGTACTGAGATGACACCCACTCAGTTTCTGATACAATCTGGCAGGACTGAAGGGACCCCAGCAAAGGAAATTATGTAGCTCTAACCTATGTCATTCATGGCGTATTTACTCTCCCCACCTATCACTGGAAGGCTGCTTCTTTTATAGAGCAGCAAATATTGCCCATAAAAGCAGTGGATGTCACATGATGAAGTAAAATGTCACAGTGCTACAAATAGTCTCATCAATACACTTGCTCTGTTAGTATGGACTACACACAGGCACACATTGATTCTTAGGTGAAAGCAGCAACATAGAGCTGATATATATGGCACATATCTTCTACCTTCATGATGTTGACTTGTTGCTGTTGATGTACAGCACCCACTATAACATTCACTGTCTTGTGGAGATGTGATACTGTTTATTTCAAGCTAGAGTTTTTCCACTTCTTTCTTCCATGTCCAAACCTAGCACCTCCATCAGAATTACTTATACTACAGTAACATCTGTACATCTGATGGGGATTTGGTATTGGTCACTCATCAACTGACCCTTTACCCACATGGGGGCAGCAAAACCAAGCTGTACAAACGTTGATTTATCGCCACCTGATCTACTCTAAAATGCTCTTAACTATGCTAATCACTAACAATCTCTGCCTGTTACGCAGTGTAGGGTAGGTTACTATTTACCTGCATTTCATTTTATTATTATAAAGAAAAAGGTTTTTAAAAACATCACTTCTTTCATACACATTCCCTGTAAATTTGGTAATGTACACATGTTTATAACAGCTCTAGATCCCAGTGTTTACTTTAGATTTTAAAATTTAACACGCTAATACTGTTGACCGGTATTCTCCTTACATGCTGTACGACTTTCTGTATTATCATTTGATCAGGTGCTCCCTGTCGAAGTAGCTTCAGTGAGGCTGGTGGAAAGGAATGTGGAGAATGCTAATGAACTACATTTATTATTCAAGCAGTCTGTTGTGGGCTATTCATAAGGAAAAACATCACTGTGCAATTAGGAAGGATAAACTAGGATGAAATGAGTAAGAGATGTGACATGTTATCTTCAATTTAATCAGTAGTTTAATTTGTGTTGTTAAGCACTCAACACAATTTTGAAGGCTGAATATTCTCACTCTTCCATTGACATCCCGGTTAAGCCACTCCCTCTGTGTGAAAGTGGAGAAAAGACTGTGAGAAGTGCAATCTGTGGAAAAACAGTATTGAATGTTTCATTTTAGTGAGTGGGATTTGACCTGTGGGTGTGTGGAGGTGAAAACCATCGAGTTCAGAAGCAGTAAGGAAAAGAGACCCTTCCCACCTGTGCACCTCAGCTTACTGTTCTCATTCAATCTGATATGATACTAAAATATACATCTTACTCAGGCCTGACTGGATTTTAACTGAGCGACATTTCCCATCATTTACCTTAATTTATTGCTCAATGCCCTTTTGTTTTATGGGTTATGTGTATTACATGGAACCAGTTGTTGCCATGGCTAGGTAGCCAACCCAGCATGTATGGAGAGTGCACGCACGCACGCACGCACGCACGCACACAGCTCAGGGTAATGTATTTATTCCACTCAGCAGCTGTTACTGTGACACCTACTATAGATCAGCCTATTTCTTAGTAAATATCCAATGTTGACACAAGTGTGCCACCCACATATACTTCCATACCGCCCTCATTATCCCTGCATCCTCTAAAGCATCTCCTTTTCCTGCCTCTGGCTGATCCCTCATGCCAGGTATTTATAGCAGCAACCCCAATAAAATTAGTAAGATTAGTGCCACTTTGTAACCAACTGAGTGTTGTGTCATTAGGCAGCATTCATACATTAGGAAATGCATTTATTCCAGTCTTTGTTACCTTCTGAAGAGATGATACAAGTGATGTGCCTTAAACGTGGTAGTATGGTTGTTTTGTGTCTATACTGCTTTCAAATACTGAGCTTTACAAAGTCACTATGACAATAAATAAATGTTTTGATCAAAACATATTTACAAATTAACACAAAAGTAAAGTGAGTGTAGCGTTAATAGAAAGTGAGAAATGTTGATGCATCTACTTATGAAGTGAGATGTGGCAGCTACCCAGGAGGCTGCTTTTTCAACTAGAGCATATTGAGCCATAAATCACTTAGTTATATTGTGAGTGTGTTGTTGGGCCAGTTCCTAATACTGATGCCTACATGCACATATCACAATATCACAAGCTTGTATGTTGGACAAATGCACTTTGTGATGTAGACTAAAACTGTATATGGGTCTGTTTACCTGCTATAGACCAACACGTTCCATTTAGGAATATATTTCCAAGTAATATTATCACTGAGGCTTTAGTATTTCTATTTCCTGTTAGAAGAAGGAGAAAGATGAAGATCAAAAGAAACACAACTGCTGCACTAAAATCATGAGTATATTGAGTATATATTCTTCTTACTTCTATTAGCCCTTTTAGAGGATGACCTACTTCGGCACAAGCTATGAATCATCTTAGTTATAATTTTGACTAAATGACATAATGTCTTTTGTTGCTGACACCACCGAACTGTACTCTACAGAGCAATAATGTCAACGCTGGTGTAATTCCACACATCGCCAGGTGGTGGCAGTCAATCGCTGTTTGTCTCCATCAAAAATCAAACTGACAGTGATCACCTCTGCTATTGGAACTGTGCCTAACCTGTGACACTGGGTATGGATTTTGTGCTTATTACATAAACGTTTTAGTTGACAGTATTTACAGAAATAATACATATCAAGTAGCAGTTTATTTCCTTCATTGTTCTAAATAGATTTCCATGTTCAGGGCTCAGGTCATTAAACAGTATCAACAGAACATCCAACCACTGATTTACTCACATTCATTCATTTCTTATGTCACCATTGGCAAAGCTGACACCATATGGAACATGACTGTAGATTTGAAATAGAGTCAAGTGGTACACATTTGTCGTGCTGGGCACAGATGCATTGTTGCCCCCACACAGAGTGACTCATAGCTACTGTACACTCACTCACACACACACACACACACACACACACACACACACACACACACACACACACACACACACACACACACACACACACACATGCACACATATGTACACAGGCACATGCGCAGATGATCACTGTCACACTTTCCTTCCTCCTCTTCCTCCCTCTGCGTCTCTCTCTCTCTCTCGCTCTCTCGTAATGTCGGCCAGCGAGAAGCTCCGACCCCTGTCACAGCTGACAACTGTTCGCCGGATGATGCCACGGAGTGGAGGCGAGAGGCCCTAGTCAAAGGCACGACACCTGCTTCCGTGTGCAGCCGCATCAGTCCCACACACACGCGTAGATGCAGCACATGCTTTTGAACCTTTTCACAACATTTAGAGCTGTTAAAAATACAATTCGTAGCATTTTCTCTAGCAATCCGACCATTAGATCTTTCCTCCACGTCTCCTAGATGAATAGAGTTAGCGCTTGACTTTGGCATCTGAAGCTAAATACGAACGTGTGGGAGGCAGAGGCTTCATCTCCCTTTTTAAAGCACTGACTCAGCCTGAATTGCAATCAGCACCTTGTTGACAGGGGGAAGCGATAGCAGGGTTTTCCTCCCTGTCAACTCCCATTATCGGCTGCTAAGAACCTAAACCACCACCTGACAATTTTTAAAACAAGTCCGGAACTGGAGAACATTTTTATCATTTGAAGCCTAAACCAGCTTATTTATTAGTGGATAGTACAGCACATTACACACCTAAAGTTTAAATGATTAGGAAATAGGCTTATTTGACCTCGTTATACATTTGATGAGAAGATGAATACAGCACTTGTATCTGAATGCTATGCAGCTTCATGACCTTTAACCCTCAACAACAATCTTGTTTTACACTTTTGTATGATTTAAACTAAACAGATGTGAAAAATGCTAACAATGTTATATACATGTATGACTAATTATTTTCTAGCTTCGCCTTCCTCCTTTTCAATGCTAGCACTTTATGCTTTACAGTCTGTTCATCATAGAAACATGAGTGGAATCAATTATATAGTCATAAAGTAAAGTAATAAAATTAACTCAATCCAGGTCAATTTGGGTAAATGTTGTACTTGTTAGGGTGCCCTGAAGATATTATTGAACTCAAACCTTGCCCGAGTTGTGTCAGACTGAAAAGGATTTAAAAACCAGCTCATGTACACTTGAAGCTCCCTCTGGCAATATAAATTCAGCATATGGCTGAAGGGGAATTTAGTTTTTTTAATAGACTAAGATCAATGTCAGATGGGTTGTTTGATGCAGCCATGACAGGAATGTGTCTGTCTGTGGGATCAGTTAACTCCAGTTTTGGTTTTCACAGGTTGAAAGATACAGCATAAGCACAGTGGCCATGTTCAAAGTGGACAGATAAGCTGGGAGACTAGTATCTGCAGGCCACAACACCATGGTCATAGAAAAAGACCGCTGGACCGTTTCAAACTTGAATGAGTTGCTGTTGAGGGATCAAACAAACAGCTCTGGCTGCAGCTATGGCACTGCGTGCAGATGATGTCCTCCTCACAACTTATGCTTGACACAATTCACCCTAGATGTATCCTCGTCGAGAGGAAGCCATATTCACAACAGATGAAACTCCAACTGCCAAAATCTACAAATCCAGAAAGTTGACTAGCGGTAAAACAGGTCTGGATTCACAGTGGGAACATTGCAATTGAATTTAGAGAATGTTATTTATGCAAGCACACACCTACTGTACTGTACAGCGTGTGTCTCTGGTGTTTATAGGATACCCTAATAATGAACTCCTTAGGTCTTCAATTAGTCCGTCAGTCAGGCAATGAAAGCGGCTCAGCCTAGTGTTGGAGGTGCACAGCAGATCAGAGCAGACGTTGCAGTCCTGTGACACGGCAGCTCCCACACAAGACATGAATACAGAGGAGAGCAGACAGATTTGATAGGAGGCATTACAAGGAGCCGCATGCTCGCTCCAGAGCACAACCGCACAAACACACTCTTTTCACTCAGACAGATGCAAAGACCCCCCCCCCCTGCAACACACACACATTCACACATCACACTGGCGCTTCGCTTTGCCAGGGAGGTTGTTGCCAAGGCTCAGAATGAGCGACTTGATTGGCTGCCCCTGCTCATCACCGTAGGAACTCACCAGTTGGATTGGCTGCTTCCATAAAGGAGGCTTTTCAAGATGTTTTGCTCCCTAGTTGTGCACCAACTGCTGGATCTCTTTTTGCTCTCTATTACCTTCGCTTCCAATTTAATTAGCTCAACTTCACAGATGTGCTCTCTTTTTTTCTTTATTACTTTTAAGGTAGTGCTAAATGAATAAAGCAGATACATTATTTTCTTGATTAGAATAATCTAAATAGGAATGAATATTCTTGTAACGCCTCATTATAGTAGCATTCAACTCCACCTGTCTTTGCCTGGATGAGTTGAGGAGCATATGGATAATGAGCATTATATTCTGTTTGCAGCAGTAATGTATGCAGCAGAAAAACATAATCATGGAAACAGATCTCAATAAAAATCCTCTGCAGACCAGCCGTCGCAGCAGCACACAGTGTGCTTCATATCTGTTGATAAGCACAATGACAAAATCCGCCCTGGGCCTCAGGGTGAACGCGCCCGCATACGTGTGCACGCATCGCGATGTATGTGCCGAATTAAACAAGGTCACTCAGTACACGGCTCCAACAGCCGCGCGCACGCGGCGCGGCCGCGACTGCCAATAGTAGAGAAGTAACAGGAAGGACATATGCTCAAAAGTGACGAATGAAGTGAAATGTTGTGTTACTGATATAATGATACGTGGAGATTTTTATGGAGGCCAAAACAAAACATCAAACCTTTGTGTGTGTTCACTGCGTGTACAGCTAATGCAGTGTACAAATATTATTATTACCCAAAACACGACTTGCTAACACACACAATGAATATTTGACTCACCCTGCATGGAGAGGTAGGTCGTTCCCCCGTCTGACAGTGGTCAGTAATCAGGTCACATTGTAGAATTGCTCAGTGGCCTTTAATTCCTCCACAGCAGTCAGTGGATACTGTAAGTCTCATGCTAAACCGGGGGATGCTAGCAAAACAGCCACTGACGGTTAGCGCTATCAGCTAGCCACCACTAGGCAGCATTTTTCCTGATTTATTACTTTAGTAAAAAATAATAATTTAGTAAAAGAAAAAAATCCATAGGTGTACTTGATGAAGATGCAAATGCTATTGATGTAAACGCGTAGCTTTGCCATCTGTTTAGCATATAATTTGAGAGTCCATTGCCGCCAAAACGGGTGATTGTCTCAAACGGCTTGTCTTTTTTTTAATTACCGGCTAATCGCGGTTTGGCGTGACGTCAGCTTCATTTGATTGGCTTTATTTATTCATCATTTTTCACCAGAGGAAGCCAACTTTCACATGGGCTCGACAGTGGTAGGAGTGCAATACCCAGTTTGACCGCACGTTCAGCACGCTGCACTTGGAGGGGGCGCTGTTTCACACTTCATGAAGGGGAAAGGGTCAGCAGTACAGAACTGGAGTATTTAAATTCTATTCACGTGTGGAAAATATAAGAGTTTAAAAAGGATGTTTGATGTCGTTATATCAGTTATATATAAATTAAGATTATTTTCTTACCTGTTACCTATTTTCTTACACGTTTTACTTTTCACGTATTTTACACACATTTGCCCATGTGAATAGCCACTTACTGCTTGACTGCCTGCTATACAAATGAAACCCATAAAGTAGTACATCTGTGTCCTGCACATGCCCCCGAATGCAGCATTATTCTCCCACCTCTCCGACGGAAACCTTATCTTTACCACTGCTTGAGTCAGGGTTGCACAAGCTAAAAGGAAACCAATTATTGTCCGTCAGCTGTACGCCGTATATCTGTCAGTACTTTTACTAGGCGTTCAGGGTTCAAATGTACTCCATCATCATTTTTTACAAGGGCTGATGAATGCGCTGATGTTATTTATAGGCAGCTGTTTTCCCTTCCATCAGCACTGTCACCCCTCGCCTGTTTACTGCACCTCGTCGTTCACCTCTCTCCGGTGACGGGAAGCTGGGTTTAAAAATAGGAAACATTCCACTTTTCACTCTAAGCACTTGGGTTGTCAGTGTCTGTGGATTAGTTTTGTGTGTCACGAAGCAGCCCGACATTCTTAAATGTGATATGTTGTACACGAAAGATGAATCAAGCTGTCAATGTGTCACACCTGTTAGAGCCACAGTAAAGCATTGTGAAGAGATACAGGTTAGTTACATTTAGTCTAATTATAGCTCATATGTGATTGCTTATTATTCATAAAAGGAGAATGTGATGCTTATGCACACTTCAAATACATTTAAATACAGAAATGATGAACGCGTCATTGATCTACACTGGCATCTAGCTTTGCAATGCAGGACTGGCTCTCTGCACATGGTAAATGGCGTTTGCAAGGCACAAAACAGCAGCACTTAGCCGGATCATGTCACCTTCCTCAACACTATGTCAACGCGTTCTGGCCTGCTAACACAAACGCTGCGCTGTGACAGCCCAAATGTGCCGTTTCATGAGCTAATTGGAAGCTTTGTGCCCTCACTCAACTGATTCAAACAAAACGGCTCTTTATGTCTAGAGATGCATTTAGCCCTAAAGATTATACAAGTTGTGTTCATTTGTGAAGCTCGTCTAGCTGAATAAATACATAAGTATTAAATAACTGTTTAAATTAAATTAAATTAATCAAAATCTGGCCAGTGAAATCAGGGGGAAAGCCTGTTTTATTCTACTGGAGTGCATTCACAACGCCACCATTTTGTGACTTTTGCATAAGCAGATTTAATGTCAGGCTAAATGATAATACTAATAACGTGGAGTGAAAACACTGTCTACTAAAGCACCAGCACCTGGAAAGCGCTGCTCGTCAGCCATTTTGTCTCCTACGGTGCACTTGTTGTCTTTCCTTCCACGTACGGCACATGTTGATTTACAGCTTCAGGCACAGCACTGTAACACAACGGCAACAGATGGATGCGATAACCTCACATTACACTTCACCGCTCCGCAGTCATCATTCAGACACCGGAAACAAAGCTTTTGCTTATGCACAGTGGAAACATGCCCCAAGAAACAGTGAAAGAATTGACACCAAGAGTGATTCACGAAATGAACACATTATTTCTTTGTGTTATGATAAACTTCTCACTCCACTTTGAACTCGTGCAAATACATAATAGAAAATTGACTTAAATTACTTGTGCTAAAATGCCTTGAGCGAATGTCTTCCTCCCCTGACCTTTCCTCTCCTGATCTTTGTGGCTCTGTTGCAGTGTACAGTGACACCACATCTCCTTTCTATCACATAGACAGCAAAGAAATGAAAAAGAAATGTTCACGTACTCCCTGTCAACGGCTGAAGCATTACCCCCATGGGGTGCATTTAGGAATCACTGCTGCAACAGTTGCTGTCATTTTTTGGTGACTCACCCAGCAGTGGAATCAAACAAACAGCGAGCACTCGCGTACTTGTCGTTTCCAGCGAGGTAATTGCTCCAGCGTGTACCAAGACTTGAGTTTTAACTTGACACTGTCCTTGTAGGAAGGACCTAAGAGGCATAGGAATATTTTTAAGGCTGGAATAAATAACTGATATGATAAAAGTGTATTTAAAGGGGGAAGGACTTTAACAGTGAACCACAGCTCTGATGAAATTCAAATGAGACTATGTAATTACTTGAACTCTATTTAACCTCATTTCTAACACCCCTGTCTTTTACAGGCTCACCATCAATGTTTTTTGTTGATGTAGTAATACTTATTCTTTTGCCTAGTGTTTGTTGGATGTCAGTGGGTTTTCCACCTTAATGCAATACATGAAGGAGGATGATGGACATTCCTTATATGTTTTACTTTCAAATTCCTCAGGGTGGATGTGAAAAAGATTGAGCTTGACCAAAGACAACAAATCCAAAACACGTCTAAATCCACAGCACATAACAGAGGATTTCTTGTTGTAATTGTGGCGCTTACAGATACTTAGCTGTAAAGAAGACAAATAAGATGGAAAGATACACTGAGGCAAAAACCTATAGAGGAATCCAGTCTGCTGATTCAATAATACTGCAAAATACATTTGTCAAAAGTTTTTTTTACATTTCAGGCTGCGTAATAACAAAAATAAGATTGAACCCACAAAGTGTCAAAGAAAACACAAGATGAATTAGTGTTTGAAGCCAAGCAGAGAATTAAAAAGTTTCATGACATTCACGCTTATGAAAAACATTAACTCCAAAGGAGAAAGTAATCACATCAGTCGTGTTTAAAGTTCCTCTGAAAGAATAAAGACAAAATGGCAGCAAAGACTCTAGTGGACTGTAGCTTTCTGTAGGGGCAGACATCATAAGACCATACCATAATACCAACCATATTCATGCTAATCAATGCAATGTCAGTTTTGCCACATGCAAATATTATTTCAATAAAAATTCTCTTATTACAGATTACAGATTCTTGCACAAACCAACCTGAACAAACACGGGAACAAATTAAAATTGCATTCAGACTTCACCCACTGAAATACACTTTCTTGATGATTAAATCTTGGGCGAGCAAATGCATCAAATGTAATAAAACACACTAGTAGACAGTCGTTCACAGCTGCTGCGGACAACGCGCCAATGGTTTGTCACAGCTCATTAGATAATGATCCGAAATCCCACTCGGACGCCAGTCAGTTGTACAACGAGCGCATTTATAAATCAAATTATGATGTCAAAGGGCCGCGCTAATCAGCTGGACACCTGACTGCACTCCGATATCTAAATATGCCACAGTATGGGCTTGGAAAGCAGAGACAGGCGGACGAAGCCTTGCTAAATCATTGTCTCATCGCGTCAGCCTCACACTATTGTCAGTGTAACATTAAAACGTACAGAAATATGCCTCGAAATGAGATGTTTTGAGAAGATGTGCAAAAATGCCTCCCTTTATTCACTATTGCTGGGAGCCCAGTTGCCATGGCGACGAGGCCTTCACGTGCGGCGTCAATGCAACCGCTTCCAACGAGCCACTGAGACTAATACGAATGTGCTTAAAACAAAAGTTGTTCACTCTTCTCATCTTTCTAACAGAAAAAGCTGTAAACATGACATTAAACACAACGAGTGACAGAAACGTTCAATATCCAGAATTAATCGTGCATGAGAGGAAGCAAGACCCGAAGAGAGGAACAGAGGTTGAAACTAAGTTTACTCGGTTGCGCACACACTCCCTAGACTAATACATAAACTGAGGAGCATATCGCACGTCTTGTGCATAAATCAACAAAAGTAATCACATTATGAAAATCAGGTGGTTGAGGAGCTTCTCTCTTACGGCGGAGAACGCGCTTCAATCACAAGAACTTTCCCCCTGACAAAAGCGAACCTCAGCTGATGCGTTATTCCAGGTGCCAGGAGCCGTCAGCCGCGGACCATAACGAGCTGAATCGTAACTCTCCGCTGTCACCTCGCCTCGTTCGCCCATTCGCGAGACGTTCACGGCGGCGAGCGAGAGCGGCGCACTTCGCTCAGCCAATGAGTCACTATGACAACGGCGCTGGACAAACAGGATGGGGTTTGATGTCTTGGAAAAACAAGCCTTGGCATCAGGCGGGGGCGGCTGACGGACGGAGGCCCCTCCTGGAGGTGACTGTCGCTCCATGGGATGATGGCTCCTACGTGTGCTTTAGATCATCTGTTTCTGTTTTGTCAGAGAGCCTATGAATAAGCAGTCTCGTGGCATATTCACAGGGCGTCCGTGTCAACATGATGTCAGTGGGATGAGTCTCCCTTTATCTATTAACCTCCGGTCGCGTGGCCATGAACCCGAGACCCCCACAACTCATTACTGATGCTTTCTAATTACTCTTTGGGTTCTCTTTGATCCCATATCTTGTTATTCACCATCGCGCCTTCTTTGCCCTTTGGAAATAGCAAAATCATTTCTTCTCACACTGTGATTTACAGTTATTGCGTGCCGAGGCCAGGCTAGGTAATTCAGAAATGAAAATGAGCGGGGACAGGAGGAGAGTTCAACTGTGTAACTCATTTCCACCTCTCGTACCCCCCCCCCCCCCCCCTCCTTCTACGTAGGAAAGTAATAACGCGGGCGTTTATGTCCTCAGACGGCTACATAGCTCTTGTTTGGTCTCAAGGTTGTCCTCGGCCGTGAATATGAACCTCGCAGATTTCTCAGTTGAGGACGCGTGGCTGTTCAGGGTCAGAGATGCCAAACTGAGACATTTACGCATCACGCATACAGTGGGCAGCATTTCTACTCTTCAAACTGTGACTTCAGGTGCTTCTAAGACTATTTAAAGAACAATTTAATCCAATCAGGTGTACAAACGCTCCAGAATGGCCAACTTAATTAGTGTTATTAGTAATAGAGGTTTCTATTTCCTCAGAGGGGCCTATAACGCTTTCAGTGAGTTTTTCCTTCCCCTAACAGTCCCACTAAATCTCACAACAGCGACCTCCGGGAAGGACACCAGCCTGAGGTCCTGTAAATAAAGTCTCAGACCTGGTCAGACGGGGCCAATAAACATGGATGATTTGCTCCCAAACACCTTGAAACCGCTCCAGCCCATCCCCCAGACTGGACAGAAGAGTGTGTGTGGGTGCAAGAGGCAAACAGAGAGTAGGAAAGAGGTGAGCGAAGGAGGATGAGGCAGACAGCTACGTCACAAGACCTGTGTGCTGTGCGTATATAGAGGCTCGGACGGGTGGAGTGACTGGAGTGTGTGCTACGTATAGTTTGATTAGTCAGCCAGTGAAGTGGTCCTAATCAAATAATGAAGAGGCACAGAAACACCTGATCCTCCGTAGCTCATTTTGAAGAGACAAAAGTAAAACCTATGTTTGATGCTCAATATCTTACAAACTGGAGAAATCATCAAATTATTTACTGTACTGGAAATGTGATATGAGCAAAACATCAGATGAGAAAACGTATGAACCAGCAATAAAAGGAAATATAGAAACACTGATCCAGCTTGTGTATTAACGTTACTGTTCAACCACGTGTATACGTGTGTGTGTGTGTGTGTGTGTGTGTGTGTGTGTGCGTGTGCATGTGCGTGTGTGTGTGTGTGTGTGTGTGTGTGTGTGTGTGTGTGTGTGTGTGTGCGTGTCTGTCTGTGGTGATGTCTGCCAATAACGCCATCAATATCTGCTCATCTAATAAATGCACAATCTTGCTAAATAAAAGTGCGTATCATTCACAGTTGCCAGCGGGACCATATTGAAATCTATCGATTGCCCGCATGCAGCTCGCCTGCAGTTGCCGCGGCCAAGGACGCGTTGGTCTGGGGAAGAGATGTGATCGGTTGCAAAAAAAAAATAGAGTGACAGCGGACGCGACTCAGCACAGTTCGCGGTAGCACAGTCGCTGGCACTTAACCTTGAAGCTCATAACGAATATCGCCCTTGGGAGAGAAAGAGGGAGCAGGTAGTGGGACGGAGGGAGGTGTGATTGGAAGGGCAGCGAAGGTGAGAGAGAAATACAGTGGGACACACAGTGGCAGCGTGTGGATTAAAAGAGCTGCAGACTGTGGGAAGGTTGTATAGTAGGAGCATGTGTGTGTGTGTGTGTGTGAGGTGGAAAAGGAGGGACGGGGGAGGAGGAGGAGGGGGAGGGAAGGATGCCAGAAAGGTCACGAGGCAAAAATGATGAAGTCATCTGTATTCGATTTTCTGTGGCTGCAGCGTGGATGAAAGCTGACTGTGTGCTAGTGAGGCAATCTGCCTGCAGTCGCAGCAGCAGCAGCAGCCGCATCCGCAGCCGCATCTGCAGCCGCATCCACAGCCGCATCCGCAGCCGCATCCGCAGCCACAGCGCCGCCTGCATTCACGCTGGGCTGTTAGCTTAGCTCCAGACCAATGATCTGGTAGCATTGTGGTATATACAGTACTAGCTCCTGATCCCAGCCAGTCAAGGCAGATGGCCGCCCCCCTCTTCTTTGCTTCTCCTGTTGCACACTAAATGCACTGAAGGGCCAAACCACCATTTAGAAAAGTTCTTACGTGTGTGAATCAACTCCATATTTGATACTGACTTTTCTGCAGACTTCTACATAAGCTCAAGGGATTTACAGGATAACGATGCAAACATGTCACACTATGTCTTTCTCTTTAATGTTACTGCATAAGAAGATACATTGTTATATAGTAGCTGCTTTGCTGTAGTATTCCAATGCACTTGCTGTTACCACGGCAACAGCTTTAATGAGCCATGTGAATTTGAAGTGTTTTGGGATGTTTTAACCCCCTCCCCCCACAATGCACATGTTTTTTTTTTCTTCCTGTCTGCTCCCATCTCGTCCTTCCACGAAGCCGCTGTGTATGAATCCAGCAACTGCTCCCATAAAGGCTGGAGGCGCCTTCCTCCTGGGCCCCGCGTCCACTCTGAACGCCCACGCGCCCACCTCTGGAACCGCTCAAGCAGTGATGCAACGAACGGGCAACCCGCTCCCCGCGGCCCGGGACGGCTCCAACGGCTGCAGCCTCTGCAGCGAACACTGCGTCCTCTGTGGGGAGATTCCTCAGCTAGTGACTCTGCGTTGGAAGGAGATGATGAGCGGATGAACTCTCACTGCCTCACGAACTGCCTCGTCTTCTTCGTCTTTGGGGTGAGGCGACGCCTCAGCTCCGTCTCCTCTGCACCTCTCTTTAAGCTCAGGCGGCTCACACGTTCAACAAGGAGCTTCCTGTTTGCAGGAAGTGTGAGTGAAACACTGTTTATTTGTAATATTACACAGATTTTCGCTAAAGGCTCTGATCATCCTCCTTTACACCAGTGTGCGTTCAACCTGGAGGCTTAGTTAACCAACCCAAAACGCCTGAATCTGGGTCACAGCTCACCTGCTACCTATCACACCTTCACAGAAAGCTGACGTGTTCTTACATTTTAAGTTTTGGGGTAGCACTGGGTTCGATTAGGTCGCATTAGGCTGATTGGTCACTCTGAATTGCCTGTAGGTGTGTGTGTGTGTGTGTGTCTGTCTGTCTGTCTGTCTGTGTGTTGCCCTGTGATGGACTGGCCACCTGTGCAGGGTGAACCTCGGCTCCAGCCCCCCCGCGACCCGCATGGGTCTAAGCGGTGGAAGATGGATGGATGGATGGAAATTTGTGACCCTCAAGATATTTTTCTGACTCAGACTATTCCTTTACACAACACTGCTGCCAATGCGAGGAAGACTAAATGCAGTTTGAGGGCAGTTATGTCCTAGTGGTGAAAATGGATGCTGATGACAGAGCAGGAGCTGATGCAGCATAAGGCGTCGCTATATGTATTTCAAAAGAGAGAGAGAGGACAATCAGCTTCTGCTTAATCACCCATTTTAACACTTGCCTTCAGCTGCGATCAAAAAGCCCCGAGAGAGTGAGTGAGAACTGCAAACGCACTGCATCCATCAGCGAGCTCATTTAAAAAAAAATCAATTCACCGCCTCAAGTGACACCAGAGAAGAATATATCAAAGTATTAATAATTGGGATTCCAACGATGCCGAGCTGCCGCCACCACAGTTTCAACTTTCACATTTCTGAGAGCTCTTCGCGTGATTGGTTGTGATTTCTCAAGCAGGAGCCGCAGCGGCCGACGAGCCGGTGCGGCATCATTGGAAGTGTCAAAGCGGGTCAATCAGCGCGCGGTCACAGCGACGCCGCCAATTACATTCAGCCAATCAGGGGGCGCACAGGTTGCCACGGAGATTAGCCGGCGTCGGCTGCGTTTGTCCCAGGCAGAGGTGCGACGCTCCGCGCCCGGAAGCTTTTTACCCGCGCACGGGGAAGCTCGTCTGTCACGCGCTTGTCGAACGTGACCGCGGGGCTCCAGGTACAAACTACGGCGAAAGACTGGAGAGGACACGACGGCGCCTCCCGCTTCCCGCGGCTCCCACTGACCCCGGAGCCACAAAGCAATTCCAGCGAGCGCGCGCACTATTATGGGTCCTGATGGAAATGAATGGCGGAGCGGAGAGCGCGACAGGGTAATGACTCACACTCCCGCCGCCGCTTTCTGGGTCAGGTGTTTCCCGCGGTTTCCGGCTGCGCGCGGCTGCAGAGTTCCGCCCCGGAGCTCGATCCGTCGCTATCACATATCACATGATGGAACTCATTATTGACCGAAGACACGTCTGCTTCGGAAAATATTTTACACGCCGTGCTTCGGTGAGACGCGAACGCCGAGGCTGCGGACGTATTGACGGGTCCCGGAAGTCATCAGAACTCAGAACGAATGAATGACTTTAAAGAATGAAACCTTAGCCCGGCCACGCGGGATATTTATCATCGTCTGCGAGTCCAAAAAGGCTCCGTTCAGAAATTAATTACGTCCTTCCATAGCTGCACCGTGGGTCTGAGTGCCAGCTGTTTTAATTAGCACAGTGAGAGCTTAAGTTATGCACTCAGCTCATTCCCCCTAATGCAACACAAGCCAATAAATGCACACGCGGTTCAATACGGGGGCAGAGAAGCCTTCGTGCTCTGTACGCGTGCCCGCGTGGACACGTGCTTTCCTGTTTACGTACGATGTGCACGGACGGACAGGCGTTAAGACGTGGATCTCCTTGCAGCTGACGTCATTCATGAATAAGTAAACGAAAACGTGCGCGCGCCACTTGTGTGCGTGCGGGTCAGCGTCCATTCATCGTCTGGCGGCAAAGTGAGGGATGCGGG
Source organism: Betta splendens (assembly GCF_900634795.4). NCBI lineage: Eukaryota > Metazoa > Chordata > Actinopteri > Anabantiformes > Osphronemidae > Betta > Betta splendens. The sequence goes on along the minus strand of NC_040889.2, from coordinate 7,978,280 downwards.
ACAAAATGGCAGCGATATTAGAAGCGTTAAATGTGGGTTTGTGTTGGGAGGTCGCCTGCGTTGCCTGCTTCCTTCAGGCGAGCTCCGTGGCCTTCACGTTAAAAAGAAATACAGAGCGGTGCAGAGTCAGCAACTCGCAGGCCTCATATACTGTACGTCTGTGCTGGGAAAGCAGTGGTTCACCACATCTGGCGCCCGTCGGACGCTGTCGTGTTTCACTTTAGATATGTTCATGCTTTGAGTTATTCTGAAAAGCTAGAAGATGTTACACATTGTTGAATTAGCTGTAGTTTGCCACAAATAAACCTTCAGCATCACAGACTGACTCTCTCTCTCCCTCTCTCTCTCTCTCTCTCTCTCGCTGCTGATGGGAGACACGGCGGATGAAGGTCAGCGCTGCGCACGCGAACGCGCGTCGCACGACGGCCGTTTCCCATTCGCCGTTTCACTCACTTTATTAAATATGCATCAGGTCATGATTTCCGACGCTTCCCCTCCCCTTTCACGCAGAAGTAATTAAAGTGAATATAATCAACAGCAGGGCGTTAAAACAGCTCAACCTGAAAGTGTAGCCTGGCAACAGGAGCAGTTACGAGGAAAAGGGAGAGAAAGGAGCCGCTGTAGATTAATGGTCAAGAAAGAAGGTCATCAAAGGGACCTATCAGGGAAATAATAAAAAATAAACTGTTCAGTCCGGTGTCCTTGAAGGCATCGTTAAAGCGCGGCTTCGCTAAGGTTTAATCTTCCTCCGAGTTCGGAATAAGAAATTATTCAGTTATTCAGACAAACTTAATTTGTACAGAACGTTTCAACCATTAAAATGCAACAAGCCCTTCAGGTGACGAGAGGTTGACTGCGCTCATGCTTCATTCATGATCAGCAGTGGGGCCGGCGACACACGCGGCGCTGCTGGCAACCGGTCGGGCCGAGATGCGGCATCAGATCATACATATGACTTTCCCTGACACGAATCAGCTGTTTGGGAGTTTCTAATAATGGCGCCTTTGATGCTGGGAGAATCCCTGAGCGAGCGCCTCCTCTGTCATCAGCCTACGGGTCCCTGTCCTCCCCCCAACACACAGCCGGACCCCTCACCCTGCTTACTGCCCGCTCCGCTCTGTGAATTCCACCCTCTCTCTCTCTCTCTCTCTCTCTCTCTTTGGCTCCAGCCAAAACAGACGAGTCTGGAGCGTTCCCACACTGCGGCCCTCAATGGGATTGGGTGTGTTTTCTCATCCTGCTCGTTCCCTCCTCACCCATTATTTTCTCCCCTTCTCGTGCCTGTGCACACAGAAGCCCCCCCCCCCCTCCCGCGGTCTGCGCAGCGTCCCCCTCGCCTCTGCTCGTCTCCCCGTTCAGGGACATCCAGTCATCTGCCCCTCTTCCATGCCGTTGCCCAATTGCCCAACAGCATCGGGCTCCGACTGCAGCCGTTAAAGTGAGAAGGGCCCCGGTCTGCCTTTGACTCCTGCAGCGGACGCTGCCAGCGCCATCTGTGTGGACTGGCATTCCTGCATGCGTGCATGTACTGCATGCATGGCCCTGTGTTTGATCAAAGGGGGGGGGGGGGGGGGGGGGCAGGTGTAGCCTTTGCTCGCCTCGCTTCACTCTGATGCACCGCCACGGGCACACCTGCATCTACCTTTAACCATCACTCCTACGCTTTCAAATCCATTGCTCTGGCTTTCTCATCTGACCAAAGTAGGACCCAAAGCAACGACGGCTGTCTTATGTTTTTGCTTCTCTCTCGCCCTCTCTCTCTTTCTCCCTGTCTGTCTTCACTTCTCTCAAAGCACGGCTGACTAACATCATGTGCCAGCTGTGAGGCTGCAATCAAACGAGCTCCTGCTAGACCCCCTGGGGTTCAGATGATATTACACACACACACACACACACACACACACACACACACACACACACACACACACAGAAGGACAAGAGCAGCAGGTCAGGGACAAGCATATGTACAGCAGTAATGAAGCCTTGGCCAGAACTGTGCATAATTTTGGTGCTGATTTGACTTGATTATTATTATTATTCATAGCAGAATTTTACTCCGTCTCCGTCTTTAAGGAAAGGTCATAGTATAAATTGTAGATCACACACACACCGCACCTGTACAAGAGACAAGCAATTGCCTGCGACCACGGCAGTAAACGCAAGCCTGATAAACATGCAGGGGAGCAAAAGACCTCTTGTAAATCCCTCCGACCCGGCCTCTGTCCGGCCTGAGCCGCACCTGAAGCGGGCTCGGCCCCGGTTCAGGCAGTAAAAGCGGTTACGTGGTGGTTAAATATCCGATGATTCAACCGCTCGGTAAAATGGGACGTCTCCGTTCAGCCCCACATTTTAATCCAATCGCAGCCTCTTCCCCTGAGCAGGACAAGCTGTTTTGGCTGACTCCAGAAAAAATGGGATCCCAGATGTGAGATCCAAACAGGAAGCTCATCTGTTTCGCTACCCCCCGTCCCATCTCAGCCCAACTGTGACAACAAAGCTAATTACCCAACCTCCGATCCCACGGTGCCGACAGTCTTGTTAGCCTCCAATTTACACTTTTAATTGAATGAGGCGTATCGGCATCATCTGGCTCGTGCAAAGTATATTCGGCTGCGTGCGGGTAAACATCCGGAGCGGCGGGCTTTAATTGATCCGTAGCACTTCATGCTGACGACGAGCCTGGTTCAGATGTCTTTTCAGCCCAGATGCCCGTTCCGTCCTTTATCCTGACATAATGTTGACCCTGACTTTACAAGAAGGAATATGCATAACTAAGCTCCAGTACAAGGCCTGCTTCGCCCCACCCTCCTTCTGCATCAGCTCCTAAATCCTTGCCCAGAGTAGCTCCTCAGTCCTTGTAGCATGAATAATCTCTTCACATCTGTGCCATGACTATTTTTTTTCCAAACTATACATTGGCATTGAGCGCTGAGGGGAGCAAACGTATTTCCAGTAAATTTAAGCAGCTCCTTGTGGAAAAGCTGGGTTTTATTTAAATGCACCAAACAACTGCACTAATCCACTTTCTAGCGGCGCGTGGGACGAGGAGACCAGCCTCACGACGGACCGTCTTCCTAGAAAGCCTGAGAGGGGGGGGGTTGGCAGCCTGTGTGCATAGTGGGCAGCGCCGCGCGGTTAAACAGCTACTAAACGCATCCTCGGCCCCTGCAATTTGAAATGATGGCTTTGACATTTCAATGTCAGACCCACTGCGATCGCAGGCGTCTGGGAGAGAAAAGAGCGGCCGCTGAATGCGCCGCGACCGATGAGGCTCCCAGGCATCAGGAGACACACGGCCGCGTCCAACCGCCAGACAGAGTGGCTTAAAAAAGTTGGAATTGTATTTATGACAAAAGACTAAATTGCCAAGCCAGTAAGCAGTGAAAGGGCCTTAAATAGCCATTAATACAGGAGCAGCTGATGCGTTTCCTCCGCCAGTTTCTGTGCTCAAACGTAACTTGGGCAATAAAAGCACTCCTTTCCCCCAAATAAATAGCAGGCAAGCGTCAGGCTCATCACTTCGCCTGCATTAGACGGTTACGCCCCATGACAGGCTGTAATTACCCACAGACGCAACACTCAGCTGCAGGGGAACAGGAAGAGGGAGACAGTGGAGAATTGGAGTGAGTGTGTGTGTGTGTGTGTGTGTGTGTGTGTGTGTGTGTGTGTGTGTGTGTGTGCGTGCGTTCTGACTCAGCATATCCACACAGGCGGCTGGCTCCGTTATTACCTAATCCAGTTTAGGAGATGAATCCAGCCTCTAATCTAATCTAATTCTCATAAATGATTCCTACCACATACATGAATCCCTGACCTTAGCTAGAACAACAGCTGACGGCTCCACCGGTGAAAACAAACACCCACACACCACCATCACTTATGCGTGTCCCTTTTCTCCACTAATTGCCTGCGCGAGTCCTCGACTTTATCCCTCACACTTGCTGCGGTTTGATATTCACAGCACCCAAGCGCTAAAAAGTTAAAAGCAGAGAAGGGTTGCTTCTAATGTCAGCTTTCATCTCTCCAAGGTCTCCCCAAACCTCAGTCTGTGCCTAATGGCACCCTTCAGGCGTGAGCCAAGCATCGGCCCCTTTCTGTGAAACTGGGTAAAATACCCAGCAGCACCTGGGACTCAGGTCCAAGCGCTGGGACCGACTCGGATGAAGGTTCACGGAGCAAACCCCCATGAGATACGGCGTTGTGTATCGTCTCATATTTTCCAGCTCACACATCTAATATTTGCCAGTCAATGCAAAGCTTCCACTGAGCGGAATCAGTATTGACCCAGCGTTTGTAAAGACAGAAATGTTAAAATGAGCCCGGACAATTGTCCTTTCTGTCTGAGGTGCAGATCTCAGAGCAAATCCACCAAAATGTCCCACAAATCTTATCCAACATACTGTACCAAACTTTATTAACAGCATCTTCCCAACTATACACATCTCATGTAGCATCATAGTAGTTGATCACCCAAAATCAGTGATGATTACAAAGACCTAACCCACAAGGCACAAAGGGAATTAGATACTGTAGGACAGGTAAAGTCAAGGTGAAATACACTTTAAGGCAGGTCTAGCGTTTAGCCATGTGAGATTACACAAAGGAAGGCGACGGTCAACAGCAGCCGCTATGGGCCGTAACACAATAAAAAGCCATGGGAGCTTAGTTACTGTCTCACAGCAAAACATACAAAGGAGGCTTCACGGCGTTGATAAACCGTTTCATGCCCATCGCGTTTTTCTTCATTTGTCTTCAATGCTGCAACACATGCATATTTAAACAAAGTGTAATCAGGACCTCACAGTGAGAGTGAGAGAGAAAAATAAAAAGGTATTCTAAAGAGGAATGTTACCAAAAAAATCATAGAAGGCACTTTTATAGCATGTTACAAAAAAAAGCAAAGAATAGCAAATATTATTCAAAACCACCATGTAACATTCGGGCATGGAATAAATAAAAATACAATAAAATGGAGCAATGTTAAGACAAAGAATTTAGATTAGTACTCTGCATATGAAAGAACTAAATGCAACAGGATGAAGACATTAGCAAACACCTGCGCTACGAATGCACCAGCTTGATGCCCTGCCCGGTGTCCAGGACGCTGGGAGGGAACCACGCCAGTTTGCACCTCCGGAAGCAGCGCAGACACACGCTGCACAGCCAGAACAGGTTGAGACCGCAGCACCAGTTGGACAGGTGCACCATCGGGTACGTAGCCTTGGGGAAGTGGGTCTTCCAGTGCTTGGCCACGTCGCTCCCGGTGGGCAGGTGAAGCGCGTAGTCACTCCAGCGCTTAGAAACGCCGTAGACGGCCATGACAGCCCGCCCCCTCTCTGACCACTGGGTGTCGCTGCGCGGGTTGCAGTTGAACTCCACCCACTCGGAAGTGAAATCCCCCAAAAGGGGGGCGCCTCCGGTCTCCAGGTCCATCCCCATCGGCAGCAGCTCGGCGCCCTGCACGGCCACGTGAACGCCGTCGAGCCGCCTCACCTCCTTCACCCAGGGAAGGGAGTTCTCCGTGTCCAGTATGAGGATGAGGCGGGAGCAGTGGCCGGCGTTCTTCTCCTTCCACAGCTCCAGCAGCTGCGCCAGGTGGAGTCTCTCCCCTCCTGAATTAGATAGCGAGAGGGAGGAAACAGGCTGTGAGACAAAGGAGGGCGAGGAAGTGTTGGGATGGAAGCACTCATTTACTACAGGGCTAGTGATGAGGACAGAACTGTCCTTCCTTCCGTCTAACTGCTGCCATCACAAGCTCAAATTACCACTGGGCAACTTGAAGGATGAAGACACTATGAAGACAAAATGCTACATTTAAAAACTAGGGTCATTTGTGCCAAAACAATCAGCAACGTGCACAATCGTCCTCTGAACAATGACTGAAAATGTCCTTTCAGGCTGCTAACTTGGAGATAATTTCCTTTTCAGTGGGTATTTTTTCTCCTTCCTCTGAACAGAGTCGCTGCAGCCGACGTGGTGGCGACCTGCTGAGATTCTCATTTCCATTGAAGGAACACTTGTCATAGCTGCGCTTCGACTATTTTTTACCATAATCATCTCTACTGAGTCGATTTGGCTTCGTGGTCTAATCTGCCTGTAAAATGTAAAATCAGCCTGATTAACTGAGATGACGAGGGAGAGAAAAGGCTCAACAGAAAAACGGCAACACATTCAGTTTGCAGGGACAATAAAATATCTACAAAACTCTGTTTTACACAAGTTTTGCAATGAATACAAAATTAGGCCCGTTTTACATAATTAGTGTTTAAGCGATAACGAGTAGCCAACTTTGAATAAGCCTGATACCCAACTTACTGAGCATTTATTAAAGCTTTCTAAACTTTTACTAAAACAAATGAAGACTGTAGTGTAGATCTTTCTCTAACCTGCCAGAGCCCAGGATCCGGTGCCCTTGTATGTCGGGCCGCTGTAGAACATCAGGTAGGTGTCGTGGCGCGGCCCGTCTGCGGTGCGCCGCTCCAGGAAGTCCCGCAGCTTGGTCTGCATGGCCTCCAGGGTGAAGCCGCTGGTGGAGTAGTCGCAGCCGAACGTCTGGATCATGTGGTGGGAGAAGAGGCGCTGCACGCTGTTCAGCATGCCCGTGGAGCGCAGGTTCACCTGCTGCTCCTGCTCAGGTGGCAGGAGGGCGGGCTGGCCATCAGGGCTGGAGACAGGAGAGGGAGAGAGGACGCCGGGTGCCTCATCAAGTCAGCCGGAAAAGGAAGCGTGGCACAAGGGCCGAGAGCCACTATTACCACCTTCAACCTCACGCTGACAAGGGCGGCGGGAGGTTGATCTCATGTGGACGAGATTGATTTTTTTAGCAAGTGCAGGAGTTGTTATTAGCTGCACTCCCTCGGGTGTCTGATGTGCTCCCAGTTATTGATGCTTCTTCTGTAGAAGAATATCAAATGTAAAGCTGTCGCTCACTATTTTCCTTACAAGGTTGAATGTGAGGCAGTGAAACATTTCAGGAAAACATTAAAGCGGAAAATAAAGCAAAAGAAAAGGAGGTTTGGTCAGAAAGTGGCAGGCTGTCCGGTCAGGCAAGCTCACCATTCACCTAAATCCATCTAATCTTTTCTGATCTTATTGTGCCCTCGGGAGAGAAGGCTTGTACTTTGAGATTCAGACTGCATCTCCCCCCCGTTACACTCTCTTTCATCCATAAAAAAAACACCCTGTCCTTTTCCCCACAGCTCCACACTCCACCTCTCTCACTTCTCTGACAATTCTTCCAGTTCCTTTGCTCTGTCTGTCCCTTTCCACTTCTACCACCGCCCTCCCTGGTGGTTTACGACCCCAGCGCTCGCCTTGTGTTTTTCTACATCGTCTCACCCTCTCTCTCTCTAATCTCCCTGTGGGGCTCTTGTAATTTTAGAAGCATGATGTGCAGCCATCAAACAGCTGATTATACGCCGCTGCATTCTGATCATGCTCTCCATCCTCCCTATGGACCATGTACATAAAGCCTTGCATACACATGCCCACGGCTCCAATAGCATCACAGGACATACGTTTACATACTCTGCTGCAGAGGGCCTTTAAAATTAATGCAGACATCAATGCATAACCACTTGCCAGCTTCCTCTGTCATCAAACCTAAGTAGGCTATTCCAAAAAATTAACCAGGAGAGCAATGGGCGAGGAATAATCAACAGCTAATGTCTAACTTCTTCAGCCGAACAACTTGGTATGCTGCACAGGATGCAGCGAAATGGGCCTTTAGGGGCCCATATATTATCAGTCTTTATCCAGTTGGTTTGGTGATAACTGAGGAGGGAGTCAGAAGGAAATATCATACACTTTACCAGCACTAACATGGAGCAAGTCTAGTTCTGTATTTGTTTATCTGCAGTTTTAAGGTTTGGTGTGATGAGTAGAGTTTATGAATGACTGTTAATCATCAGAACGCTGAGTGCAGTATAAATTACTCAAGCAACATGTCTCAAACAATAAATCTAAACAGCTGGTGATAATTTGAGTGTACATCTGTGCATCTCTGTACATCTCTACATTTGGACCCATCGCCTCTGTCTCCAGTACCTGCAGTAAGTGTTGGGTATGACCAAGGCGTAGCCCACACAGGTTCCTCCCAGGCAGCTGCCCAGCTCGTGGAACAAGCCGTGGGTCAGAGACTCCAAAGGCAGCACCACCAGCAGGGCGCTGAGGAAGAGGCCGTTGGAGCGCTGCAAAAAGCCACCGGATCAGAGTCACTTTCATTCGCGACCTACAACTTGTACTGTAGCAGTCAGAACCAATTAACTGGTGGTGACACTTTGCAAGACAGTTATACAACGTGGGACTGACACAGTGTTATTACACCAGGATGAAACATGACAGGACCTAACCAAATTGAGACACAATGCGCTGTTACACAGCATGCTAAACATATACTGCTAGTACTTATTACAAGAGAGTATTTAAAATCGCCTAGCCTCTGCTGGCTTGGTAGCCTTAAGTGTGTATAGTACAATATAACTAACAAGAAAGAAAAATCTTTACTTCTATAAAAAATGCACAGAGAAAAATATAATATACAGTAATAACAGGAAGCAGCTATGGTGCAACACAGGACTATTAGGCCTGAAGAGAAAGCCATTCTCGAATCACTGATGGAATGCAGCATAGATTAGCATACATGAAAAGCCAGTTTGATAGCATCGCATTTGCATATCTATAACTGCACAATTAAGCGAAAGCAATGAGGACAATATAATGGAATCTAGTGCTGTTTTTACATGTCGGTCATGTATTACTATATTCTCATAAATCTGCAAAATACCATAATCTGCACACACGAGAAGCTAAAGCTCTGCACACATTTGCAGCCGACATTCACAACGTGCATATTTCAAACTGGGACTCGTCAGGACACATGAGACTCATACAAGGTAAACATCTAATAAAGCTAAATAAGTTATTGCAGCACTTTACGCAGGTTGATAGGGATATTAAAGTGCTAATTAAATCGGTTCCGCACGAGCGCAGAGGAGCCTCATCTTAGGGAGCAACTAAAACTGCACACTGTCTCTAGCACCTCTTCCTGTGAAGGTTTGGAGGTTTTGACCTACACAGTTTTCTCAGCAGCATCACTTCATGGCATGCAAAAATTCTTAATGTGTCAGAAATCTGCGTGTTGACTGGAATAGAACTGTAAGATGACCAACCAAATATCCTTTCTGCAATTGCTGCAGGTTTAGCAAAGGAATTAAAGCGTATTTCTATGCTTGTAATAGCACAAATGCCTTTTGTCTGACCTACCTGCCAGGACACGGCTGCTAGTATGACACTTGACAGTAGAGTAAAGAAGACTAGTCGCTCTGAAATAAGGCAGAAGTGTCGAATGCCCCTGGATGCCATGATTTGGTCCAGAGTCCGGCTACTGGATCGCTGGGCCCGCCAATCCTTCTGACACTCATTTAACTTGGTGTGGAAGCCCCAAATTGTGATGAGTAGAATTATGTGGCAGATGGACCAAAACAAGCCAAAGAGGAAAAAGCCTGGAATCACCAGGTACCACAGCTCCAGGTGGCCCAGCTATAAGACAAGAACATTGTTATGGTACGTCCTTAAAATTAACAAATTAGAGTTTGTAGAGCACTTGGTTTGACTGGATTTTTTCATCATACCTTTAAAGCAGCCAGAATAAAGAAGGACATCTCAATCAGACACAATGGCAGCAGTGACAGCCTCCTCCACGCCTTCCCCATGGACAGAACTAGCATCCAGCGCTCACAAGGCCCCAGTGTACTGAAGTACACGTCTAATAAAGGCTCACATAGCAGTCTGCCCAGGTAGCAACCTAAGGCATAGGGGTTGGCTGTGATGCCCAAAGCCTGGAAAAACACAAGCGACGTAACCAAGGAAAAAGTGACCACGTTGGGCAGGGCCAGCAGGGACTTCATCCTCAAGTCTACAATGAGAGCTCCTAGGCCCACGGCTAAGCCTGTTATGGGCACTGCAATGTGAAGAAGCATGGTGGTGCTGGCGATGCCAAACCCCAGGAGTTCCAGCAGCTCAATTGACGTCAGCAACGAGGGTTTGTAACGGACAGAGCTGCATATGCGCTCAGTTATAGCCCATACGGTTTTCATGATTACACTAGCTAGTAGGAGATAATTGGCAACTAGTTCCTTGACATTGGAATCCAAGGCGGGGCTGTTGAGGAAGCAGAGAAGACCAAGTAGAAAGCCAATCCACAAATGGAACAAGCTGAGGCTGGCCTTTTCCATAGCGAAGTAGTAATGGAGGATGATGGCTATGCCCTGGACAAACAGACCCAGGATGAAGATGACCAGAATCATGTTTTCATTCGTCACCTCCCAGCGTACGTACATGCCGACGCACACCGCCACGAGGAGGACGACACTGGACAGATAGCCCAGGCATCGTATGGACGTGAACACGTCCACCTCCTTGGGTCCACCGGACGTCAGCTCCTCCTCCTCCTCCTCCCGAGCCATGGCGGACTCGAAAACGAAAGCAGGCTGTGACAGTCAGTTCGGTTCAGTCCCGTCTTCTAGACCACCGATGTTTTGCAAACGGAGGACTGCGCCTCTTCGTGGCATTACGCAAAGTCAACCCCTGTGAACAACGTAGAAGTTATTAAAGTTGAGAAATTGCGCAATACACACTTATGAAAGTTAGCATAGACACGACGATGCTGACGCCGTGCTAGAGTAAGACTTTCAAGACCTGGTTATAAAATTACAAATATCGGTAACACACAACAGCCAATAGATAAAATGAGTGCCTCTACCAAGAAAAAACTCACGCAACACAAACAGAATAAAACCAGTAGCTGCAGTGTCGCTTTTTGACGATGTGGCACAGTAAGTTAGCTAACTTAGCTTCCCTGCGGAATCTCAGCTACGTTTCTACTTAACCATCTAATGTTGAACCTTTAAGCATCTAAAAAATAAATGGCACTCAGTTTTGGGCATTTCAAAGTTGCTGCTGTAAACACTAACGACGCTTAATGTACTTATTGTCAAAAAGTTGCTTACATGTCTTAAGTTTAAATGAGAGCTGTGTTGCTTCCGGATCCCGAACTACGGCATCACACAAGGATCAAAACACCCATAGTCGCGTTTTCAGGCTGCGAACATTTTTGCACAATAAAAATACGATATTGTGGGTTTATACATGAATGTTGACGTATGAAGTAAAGTGACGATACAAATAAAAATACGTAACAACCACCAGTTTATGGCAGCACGCTGAAGGTCGCATAAGCACGTTTGTATTCACGCATGAGATTATGAACTGCAGGTGACCTTTTAAGATGAACTGATCTATATACAAATCCGTCTGAAGCGATCCCATTTGAATTGCTTTGCGTGAAAGAACATAAATGTTAAAACTCTGAAAAATACAGCCCAGATTATGGGATAGCCAACCTTCAGCATCAATACCACTGATAAATACTGTGTTATAATATTAGATTTTTTTTCTGTTAGCTTCAATGTGAAACAAGCTTAAATTGAATTGACTGATGACAATAATGATGGATGGGTGATTTCATGCATGAAATAACATTTTTACATACTGTACATCCAGTGATTCATGCCTGCTGCTGGGATGTGCACCGCGTCTGCCTTTCCACAGTTCTTAGTTACATCTGTGTTGACTCAACACATTATATAAAATTCATCCATATAAACATTTGGATGAATCAATATTTTCTGTTAAATGTCTGTAGTAAAATTCCTCCTTGTCGTCAATTTCTTACCATTCGTACCACAGGAAAACCCATTACTTGCTCCAATCCAGCGACTTGAAGCACAAAAGTCTCTGTATCACAGGCTTTGTAGACCAAGATAAACCCATTGGCCTCTAGGATAAGAAGTCTATTTACTGCTGTACTGAGGAGAAGCCTGTTAAAAGGTTTATTCGGGATTTTCTGCTGATGCAATGTGATAAATCTAACGATCAGGGGAACATCAAGCAGCAGACTGACTCAATACCCTGAGGGGAGACTAAACAAACCCAATGAATTCATGTGTGTGCATTTTTTATGTTTGTGTCTTTCCACGTGTGTGTATGTGTGTGTGAGCATTTTCTGATCAGATGTTGACTTAAGGCACAACTGGGAACACGCAGACGCTCTAGTTTTCCGGACTGGTTTTACACACCAGCCCCTTTTAATGCAGGGTTTGGCTGAAAGAGAAGATCCTGCACCTTTGCACCTCAGATCACATTTTAATATGTTCTCTTTCATCTTAGTGACATAAATATTTTCATCTGAATGAAGCCTTTTATTACTATCTTCGAGGAAAAAGGTAAAAGCTTGCTTCGGTGGACGTAAGGTGGATACCTACAGTATACTGGTGCATGCAGCAGGTGGATAACATCACACCTCATGAAAAAAAGCAGGTAGTTACACAGGAGAAGCATTCAGCTGATGTTGAGTGAGAGCTCATTAGAGCTCGTGGTAATTTCTTTCCAATGTTAATTTATTTCTGGATGAAAAAGAAGAAAAGTAATCTAATGAAGGAGTCACTACATTTATTTAATTAAAGCCTTAATGTTGCATTCATGCATAATTGAAGAATCTGGTGATCAAATAATTTTACAAAACCTCTACTGCGCACGCAGGCTGGTAATAATGAGCCTTTAATAAGATGAAATAAGGCATGGCACACAGCCGGATCAGGCCTGGTGAAAGGTGCAGGTGTGGAGTTTCCAGACCATGAATGCACATTCAGACATGGAGGATGAGTTACACAGAGACGACGACGGCTCGTGTGCAGGTAGCAGCGAGAGAGTGGAGAGGGATGTACTGAGGGAGGCTGAAGAGACAGGTTGGCCTGAATTATGCAGCAGCTACCTTGATTCTGATGTCACACACTACACCACCTGCATGTGCCGGACCGCACTGTGGCACACACACACACACACACACACACACACACACACACACACACACACACTGAACCATATAAATAGTAATTGACTCTATTCTAAAATAACGCGGTGCATTATTCACGAGCCGTTACTACTGCAGGTGATTTAACCGTGTTTGTGGTGGGTTGAGACCAGGGGAAGATTTAAATAAATCCTTGGCTTTAGAGTGAAAGACAGACGTCATGCATCCCCCGTTTCAACCTCGACACCTTCCGTGTTTGCCTCAGCGCGTGTGCTTCCTGCTTCCTGCGTTGGCACCGAACGTTTGGCACTGGAGGTAAATCATGTCCTGCAGAATCATCGTCCAAGTACAAAGAGCCCTGAATGAAAACATGAGCTGTGATTTAAAAAAAGCTCAAAGGAGCGGAGGGCTGAATAAAAAGTCCACATCCACTCTCTGGCTCACTTGAGATTTTATCTATCAGGCTGTGTGAGCGTCACTGTGCAAATGGATGAGACGTAGCCGTCTAATTGCAGACCACCTTAGTGTGTCCTTCCTCCTGACGGTGCAGAGTTTGGGTCATAGGAAGTGAGACAGAACTAATTTGACATAAAAGAGTCATCTTTCAATATAGCTCATGCTCTATAAGGTGTGCCGGGTTGTTGCCCTCGTGTAATTTGCCGGTCAGGTGATCGAGCGCATCAGTGTCCTCCTTCATATGCCGCAACAGTGCCAGGCACACGTGGGGGCCCTCGGCTGCCGGGAGAGGTCTATTCAATCAGAGTTTCATCTTCAGAGAAATCAATGTGATGGAGCGTCGCACCCAAAGTGGATGTTAGGAGAGGCAGACATCATCAAAAGTCTAAATCAAAAGCCACTGGTGCTTAGTATATCCATCAAGGCTGGAATGAATTTCGGGGGGGAAAAAAGAGGCCTGTGACTTGAGTTAAAGGGAAAGAAATTGTTAGAGCGGGTGATGAGGTCGAGACGGAGAGAACAGAGGAATATGAGCAGATGAAGTGACAGGACGGACGAAGTCCTTTGGACCGGCGGTGTCGAACACACAACGAGACAAAGAGACCACATCTGACAACGTTACGAGCGACTCACGATGAAGTCGAGACACTGGCGCAGACGAGATGAGGAAAGGGCTTCAAATAAGCAGGATTTCATCGGAGAGGCTACATCTTTATGCTTCACATTCACCTGAAAAGTGGAAATATGACACTTTTCCAGCAACATGAACTTTGAATGTAGCTACCAGTCGAGGGCAATCACACATGACCAATGTAATTTAGTCCTTTGCCTGATATCACTGAGCGAAGCCGCACTGACAATAATAAGCCAACCTGTTCAGCGGCACTGAGCTGTGACAGCAGAAAGTCTGACTCATTAATTGTGCCAATGGGGGAAAATTATAATTTGAATAATGAATCTGTTTGTGCCATTGTGAGCGATGCTGTACACTCCCTTAAAGTCGACCGCGCAGCTCCGCTGAATGGATTTTCGCCCTGTGATCACCGGTGCTGACGATGATGGCGTTGTTCATTAAAGCGCACACGCTGTTTGGCAAATGAGGGATCGGACCCCCGTCTTTAATGCGCCTGTCTGGTAATTGCTCTGGATTAGTCAGTGGTCTGTCAGGTGTGAACCAGTTGCCTGCCTGTCCTGCGCCAGATGGACCCGGGACAAAGACGCCGTGGCCGCTCATTCCTCTCCACTCCGCCCACGCCGGCACAAAGTGGAGCAGAGCGTGCCAGCGAGCAAGGCAGCGTTCAGGAGCCTCGCTGCGCTTCCTCAGGTCGAACGGATCAGCATCTGTCGGCCACGCCGCCCGCCAAAAACGGGCCGAGAGGAGCCCGGATCCCAGGGAACCAGCCAGTTAGGATCCTCTCCCGCTACCGAGGGCTATGACGTGGCTGAATGTTGACAAAAGCAAGCGGAGCTACACAGGCCGCACACTCGGCCCCAACCAGTAAGTGCCTGAGGCAAGATTTCAGGTGGCCGTCGTTACAGCGCAGTACATTTCACTGCTACTGTATATACTCAGAAGAAACATAACAGCTTTGTATGGGACATTCTTTTAATGAATTGAAGCAATTGCACTTTCAAATCCAAAAAAAGTTAACTGAACATATGAAATACAATATCAATAGCTTACATAAAGTACCTATTACCATAATTATTACAGCTTTAGCTATTACCTACTAATACCCACAATATATGTTATAATTGTTGCTAATATATGAATTACTTGTGTAATTTGTATCTATTACTACTACTACTTCTACTTCGTAGGCTTTTCTACCATGCAGTTAAATAATATGGTGGGTCTATCCTTGTCTAAAGTCTATATAGACTATAACATTCCTGTGATGCCATCAACATGAAGTCAAGCACTGATCTCGATTAACCCTCTATTTATACTCAGGACCAGCACAGAACCACTGTCTTGCAACTCCTGTGTCTGGATTCGAACCCGTGACTGCAATGCGCTAATGGTTTTGGTGAACCTTCAACTTTGCACGTGTCAGAATTTCAAATTTCAATTATCCCACAGTTTAGGACGCACTGCTGGACTTGCTCTCTGATGCCACACTGCTAAACACGATGCTGCACATACAGTGACATCAGCAGATCCACGATTGCTTCATGCAGTACATGTAGTTCTACACATTCTCCCCACAACACCGTTACGCAAACTTTCACAGGGGAGACCGTACGGATCATCTGACGTGCGATAACTGAGCAACGACTGACTCATATTCAGAGAAAGAAAAGTGAATAAGTGTCGGCGCAGCAGCAGAGTTTCTCCGGGTGCGAAGCGGGCGCAGCGAGGAGATGAGTTCAGGCGGCTGCGGCGCCACCTGCAAACAAATGTCCCGAGACAAAAGCCATTGTTGGTTTCAATCTGCGAGCAGGAAAGTGTCGCGCGTGGACGCGTCACCCACGTCACCCACGACCGGCGGGTTGCGGACGCCCTCTGCGCTGCGGCCGATGACTCACGTCACGGCCCCGCTCGTCCCGCGCTCGTGCCGCCCGTGCTGCTAACGGCTGAGACCGGCGCGCGGTCACGCGCGGTGAGTGAGTTGCCGCACGCGCTCATGCGTCATTTGAACAGCGAGACGAGACAGACGCCAAAAATGCACCTGCCGTAATTGCTGGGGAAGGACCTTGTGGGTCTGACTATGAGCAGGCGTGTGTTAGGATGACTGGAGTCATAAATTCACAAAAGCTTAATGGCTCGCACATATTTTATTTAAGAAAGTGCCTAACGAGTGCTTGCACAGTAAAATACCGAAGCAAATACAAGGACCTTTTGAAAGTTTGTGCGTTATAGTACAAGACGAGACACTATCACCGATGTGCAGCTCCATCACTCATTTCCATCTATTCTGAAATAATGCAGTGAAACGTCTCCGGGCGTTGATTGATGTGGAAGTGGGAGTGCGGGGTGGGGGCGGGGGTGGAGGTCGGCAAATTCCCTGCAGATAAAAAGAAAAATAAAGGTGAGTCCTGCACCAGCGTAATGTGTAATAAAAGAGATCTCCGTGACAGCAGAGTAATGGAGACGTCAGTCAGGCGCCCGCTGCGCGCGCCCACGCCCACGCGCCCCGTGACGCGGACGGGAGGTCTCATCAGGGGCGCACGTCGCGGATTTAAACGAGCTTCAAATGAGCGCGCGCGGCTTTGAATCGTACTTTAGTTTGCTCTGATCCAGGATTCACGCGCTGCGTCATAACCAAATATGCGCCGGCGCATGTAATTTCTTGAAACACCCTCCTAGTGTTTGAAGAACACATCAAATAATAGCAGTTCTGCTGCATTAATATGTTCCATCGGTTTCCCTTCAGGCTCCCAGTCAGACAGCTGTGCGCCTCTCAAAAAGCGAGGTTTGCTGATGGTTGACGTAACTCACGGGGCTCCAGCAATTCCTGCTTTTTACGGGAGCTCCTTATGTGACGCTTCAGCCACATGTGCCACGCGTGCGCGTACGATGTGATGTAACTAGCATGAAGACCTGGTACCTGCACGTGGTGCTAGACGCACACACTTGGCAGCCGCCTATGCTCCGCCTCCTGCCGTGAACTCGCCAGCGCATCATGAAACGCTCACCTGGTCCGGAGTCGCTCTGCCTCTGAAAAGCTGGAGTGGCCACGGCCCGTAGCCACGGCAACCCTTCTGGAACAGCCGCTGTGATTAAGCATGTGTTTCAGTCACGGCCTGCTCTCAGCGTTGTAACAAGAGGTGGAGGGAATGGGAAAAGCAGCAGAGAGCGAGAGAATGAAGGAGATCTCATTTTCGGTGACAACTAGGAGATCACTTATTTCTCTCGATTGAGAGAAGACGAGCGAGAGAGCCCCGGCTTTGTGTGTGAGGCGGGAGGAGAGAGGGAGATGGGGCGTCGGGGAGGAATGAAAAGCAAAGAAATAAAAGAAAACTATGAGACAAGCCCCGGCGCTGGATGAGGATTTACTGCAAAGGCCAAGCCCAGCAAGCAAATAAGAAAGCATTAAAAGAGAACGCGGGGCGTCTTACCTCATATACACAGAGTACTGGGAACGTCACACTGGAGCTGCTGAGTCTGAGCATTCAGACGTATGAATAAATAAAGAGGGACAAAGCAAACGGGCTGCTGTGGAAATGACTCTGATGCTGCGGCCACAAAATCCAGAAGCTCTGCACGCATTTGTGTTGTTAGTCATCGTTTACAATCATTTCCTTCCGTGACAAGACACGGAGCTGCAGTGCAGTGGGCTCCCGGTGGTCCAGAACCGCAGCTGCAGCTTCTTGGTTAAAAGGGTAAATCTGCAGCTACAGCCGCGCCATTGTTTGAGTCTCACTTGTTTACGTGGAGGTGGAGGCCGTCGCCTGGGGTGGAGGTGCGAACAGTC
Organism: Betta splendens; assembly: GCF_900634795.4. Lineage (NCBI taxonomy): Eukaryota > Metazoa > Chordata > Actinopteri > Anabantiformes > Osphronemidae > Betta > Betta splendens. The sequence goes on along the minus strand of NC_040889.2, from coordinate 7,960,535 downwards.
ATGATGCTGGAGATCAGATCAGTTGGACCCGGGTTCCAGAGTGCAGCGGACCGAGCCCAGCCACCCTAGCCGCCATGCTGCCCCCCCCCCCCCGCCTGGCACCAGCCCGTCTGTCCCTCTCGTCTCTCCACGGCCAGAAGGCCACTGTTTGATAATGACATATCAATCTGTGTGTGCTCTGGTCATGACTCACCCACAGATGGCTTTCTCCTCCCGCAGTGTCCCACTTACCAGGAAAGGGCTGCCGAACCGGACTCTTTCTTGTGGCGTTTGCTGCTCAGAACCTAGCGTTTGGGCCTGAAGGAAGCGGTGCCGGAACCGCTGGCTTTCAGCTCCCATCCACATGGAGCGGCCTCCTGCAGGGGCCGCTGCCCGAGCGCTGGAGCGGCACAGGCGGGACACCTCGGACTGCAGGAGTCACGCTCGGGGCCAGCGCTCGGCAGCGGAGCCGCTCGGCCCGACTGCAGCGGCACCGGAACCGGAGCCCACCTGCAGCTGCAGGAAAAGCCCCTTTTATTGCCACATTGTCACAGCTGATGTAGTTCCCAGCTGACAGGACGGTGCACAGAGGGCAGCACTAATTGGTGGCTACTCGTTTGTTTGCTCTGGATAATGGGAGTGGATTCAAAGGGGGGGGGGTGAAAGAGCAGTGGACGTGGGTTGAGACAAAAGGCTTCTCTGTCTGTTGACTGCGATAAGCACGTTTAGGTGGAAGACCTTGGAGCCGGACACTTCTCTCCATCCCCCTCCCTCATGGATTTAGATTGAGCAGAACAAACAGACATTTCAGGTCCACGTGACTCTGCAGCTCTACAAACCTCCAAGCCCATAGGTTGACGCCGGCCTGCTTGTGTTTTATCGGCAGCAAGGGAAATGTTCCCCTCCAAAAGCTGCGACAAGCTCCCGACGCCGCCGCTGCTGTTTGGGCCCTGATCTGTGCATCTAATGCAAACGATGAGTCACGGTAAGAAGCTGCTGCTGCATCACCGTCTGAGAACGCGTTGTCATGGCAACCCGCCTGCATCAGATCCCAGGTGTGACACTCCACAGCCATTATTTTGGAGCTGGATACATGATAAAACCTGATGAAATCACTTCTATAATAAAACCAAACATCCCACAACTGGCTTCAAGTGTTCCAGCAGATCTCTGAGGCGATGAAGTCGTTCCTGACCCACTTCCAGCGGCCGGTACCTGACGGTGAATCACAGCTGCTACAGTAATTAGGCCTGACGTTCACAACAGTGGTTCTGAACACAATTATCCTGATGATGTATGTGCCAAACACACACACACACACACACACACACACACACACACACACACACACACACACACACACACACACACACACACACACACACACACACACACGCACACAAACAAAACACTTTGTGACAACTTTAATGGTGAATCACGGTGCGCTGTGGTTCCACCTGTCACGGCGGTAACGGCACAGCGTTACCTCCCTCCTGCCTCTGGGGGGGAAGGACTTAGAGCAGATGGATGAGCTGATACAGAGATCGGGCTGATAGGAGGAGAATATGGGTCAGTAACACATTTACACTCTTTTATAATATTGAGCTTTTACACCAAGCGCTCCGAATTACGACTCCCACTCTCTCCCATCACAATCGCGCCGTTGCCAATAGGATGAATCAGAGAAAGGCAAAAAAAACCTTCGGGGAAACAAAACAAAACAAAAAACAAACAAAAAAATTCAGTTCAACAGAAAAAAAACATACTTGATTGCTTTTGTGTTGAATTTTTTTCAAGATCGTGTAGTTTATTGATTAAACCCCAACAACAACAACAGCTTTGTTCAATTTCTGTCTGACTTGAAGTGATTTAGCAAAGAGGAGAAGGCATCAGTGTCACAACTAACCCCCCCCCCCACACACACACACACACACACACACACCGTGGCACCGGACACGTTTGCAGAGGACGAGGAGAAGGAGACAGAGCTGGGGGGGGGGGGGGGGGGGGGGGGGGGGGGGGGGGGTCGTGCTGCAGCGTTCTGGCCACTGTCCAAAAGCAGCGATGCTTCCAGTGAAACAAACAAAACACTGGTCTCAGCTGAATACAACGTTTCCCCTTCCTGCAGGAGCCTGGGAGCCTGGAGGAGGGGCCGATGATGTGTCCTCACCCCCTCCTCCTCACCCCCTCTCACCCCTTACATCCCCTCCCGGGTCCCTGTCCTCCCTGCTGTACTGTACGTCGCCCCCTTCTCAACCGACACAAGCAGCGACCTTCGCATACGGACTTCCATTAATAATGCACGGTGCAGCCGGTGCAGCAGCAGCGCGGACATTAAACACGAGCCCGAAGGAACGGGACCGGTGTGTGTAAATGTGGAGGAACAGAAACCTGAGCGTGCTGGAGTGGGAGTTGGCGCCACAGAAGAGGCTCAATGGGTCCAGAGTCGGGAGTTCACAGCTCCTGAGCACGTGGGCCACTTCCTGTCAGTGGACACGCGCGCGTGGAGACGGGCGGACGCTCCAGCGCCCCGCGGCCGAGAGGGAGCGACGGGAGACGCTATGCAAATGGACACGCGCGTGTTTATAATAGACTTCATCATCAGACGCCGCGCTGAGGCGACAGCGCCCGACCTGCGACCTCCACGCGAGGGCCGGCGTTCGGGAGCAGCGACGCCGACCTCCCCTGGGGGTAGAGGGGGGGTGCGCCTCACGGCCCGTCCCCCGCGGGGGCCCAAAGATCACTCATTCGTCTGATCCCAGTGTCTCTCTCACCGACGACGAGCCGCTCCGCGCGCTGAGCAGACGTGGTCGGGCTAAATGTGTGTCTGCTGCACGTGGGTTTGACAGGAGCCGGTCGGCAGCTGCCCACACACTGCGGGACGGGCCAAGTGCTCGGCCTCGCTCGCCCGCTCCCTCTCTCTCTCCGTTTCTGCCTCTTAATGGCGATTTCACAGATTCACATAAGCCTGACAAAGTTTAGAGAACGATGAGTTGCCAGTTTGTGCTGGTTTGGAGCGACAGTTGTATTTGCGTCGCACTGGCTGCTTTAATGGGAGAAAGTCATCATATATTGAAATGACTCCATCTCCAGCAGAACATGTACTAGTCGTCTAAACTCCGGCTCTAAACAATGAATATTTCATAAGCCTTACTCTCTCCAGCTATTTTAATTGAGCTGCATCCGTTACAAAGCAAAGCAACACAAAAGTCCATTAGGATCCTGTTCCCTATTATGAGCGGGTCTATTAAAGTTAACAAGGACTCATAACCTTTGTGCCTCCTCTCGCGCTGGATGTTATTGTTTAGCGCTGGCTTTAATGTGGGCCTCATTCCGCCGCTCCGCGGGGCGTCGGCCTCGGCCCCCGCTGTCGACGCGCTCGTGGCTTTGTTCCGGGAGGAAAAACAGGTGATCGCCTCTCGATCGCTCCCTCCTTCCACAGCGAGAAGGCCGCAAACGTCCCGTCTCTCTCACAGCAACATATGCAAACACCTGAACACATGCACGAACGCACGTGAACGCTCCAAACAGGTCTCTCCTTTTGGCTCTAAGCCAAAAAAAGGCTATTGAAACAGACAGATGCCTTTTAATTACCAGGCAGACACATATTAATCTTTGGGCTTTTACATTTTACCGTGTGACTAGAAATATCCCCCAGAATATAATCTCCTTATGCATTTTATGGCTTCGGATTGATCCATGACTGTATATCACAGTGTACAATAACACAAATGTCATGCAGCACATTCCTCCAGGCGTGATGAAAAGCGTCTTCCTGCCAGGCTCTAAATAACGTCTCCTGCAGAGGGACACGCCGCGCACATGCATCCCATCTCCATCCATAATTCATTACCAGATGTTGGCTGGCATTGGTTTCCAGGTATCTGCAAGGACTCTGTGGAGATTGCAACATCCCCGTGGTTTATGGAGTCATTTACTCGGGCCCCTCGGTGGCGGCGCGCGACTGCTTGGAGCACGATATCTATTAGCTGCCAGGATCACCACTGAGAACACATCAGCGCCTGATTTTCGGCATTTGCAGCGAGGCGTTGGCACCGGTTGCAAGGTGAGGTGGGAGGGTGAGGGAGCACGAGGGGGGGGGGGGCTGACAGCATCACAACGTCCCTCACCTGGGGAGACTGTCTGGTTTTAAAGAGCGTTTTGCCTTTGAAGGAAGGGATGGGTGTGTGTGTGTGTGTGGGGGGGGGGTCTCGCAGTGACAAAGTGATATTCGAGGCGTGCTTCTTTGAATCCCTCCGAACGCCCACTCAGACACCTGAGGGCTGCCTCGTCCACAGCCAGATCAGGTCCCACACAATCCATTACCTGCTGCTGGGAATGGATGGGCGGCAGATTGTCAAAGAGAGGGGGGGGGCATAAACAAAAGAGCAGCCGGGACGGACAGCAGAGGGATCCATCACCTGAAAACGGGAGAGAACTGCAATAAAGTCCTCCAGCGATGGAGGCGACGCAGCCGTTGACCTGCGTGGCTTCTGCCCCCACCGTCCAAAGGCGGGTTCAGTGACTCCAACTCGCGTCCAGAACGCCGTCCTTCTCTTTAATGGGACGTAAGCGCCCACGTTAGCTTGAATCTCAGGCCTCCCCTCCTCCCCGTCGTCGCCGCCCCTTGTCTTTTTCCTTGTTCCTTCTCCTTCGCTGCCTGTGTCACATGGGATTACGGCCACACACACACCACTGGATGTTTCTGTCGCAGAAAGACACTCGCTGTCGCCAAAGAAAAAACGCCGAGCTCGTGCCCTGCTTTAAACGTTGAGTCAGCGGTTTTAGATGTTTCCTACTTCACACGAGCAAAAGGTCTGAAAGAGGATATGTATTAAATGATGATTCTGACAATTGGAAACAACAGGTTAGATACGTTATCATTTAGAGATACAGGTAATGCACCAGTGCTTCATTAAGGTACAGTAGGTTTTTACAGCTACTGTCGAAGTTTTGTGCCTGTGTTTCTGTAATTATGTAAATGGGAGCACATTTAGTGGAATAACTACAGTAATTGATAAATGGTGTTTTTGGTCAGTAGCAACAGATGCAGAAGTTATGGATAATGAGCCGGAGGGTGGGGAGCGCGATATTAATGCGTCCTTATTAGCCTCTGCGCGTTGAATGTTTAATATTAGCACATAACTCTGAGGAAGCGAGAAGCTCCAAACCTCTTCATCAGCAAATATTTCGCATGCAAATTATTGGAAGGCGAGGCTGCGCTCCTCTGCATGGCTCTGGCTCTGCCGGGAGCTTCAGGTCCACCCTTTGCGGCGAATTAACATGAACCCGACGCGTGTATCGCTTTTGTCCGGAACCCGCTCCCTTCCTGCGCTGCTTTGGCATCACAATTAGGGTTTTTAAAGAACTGTGCTCTCGCAGGACACGTAAAACGCTCACACGCTGCCCCTTGGCTGAGGAATAAAGTTATCAGACCTGAATATATGCTGTCAAAGGCGAAAAAGCCAAGGCCGAGCCCTAAGCTTGTACAGGCCAATTCAATTACTCAGGGCCGCTGTCTAATGGGGAATGAAGTAACCAGGCAAGGGGTTACTTTGGGATGGCTCTGCTGACTGCTGCCTCTTGTCTACATGATCTAATTTAGTAAGACACATGGCTATCGATTGTCTCCCGCATGCCAGCGGAGGAAAACCTTTTTAGATGCACTTTTGCAGAGGCTGAATAATAAGCTATAGGCGATGGAGCTCAAACATCCAGAGCAGGGTGGACGTGCACGTGCACGCGGACGCGGACGCGGACGTGCGCGTGCCGGCAGGTCATTTTCATTATTGACGACCAAATGGGCCGGTCCGTCCCCGGCTTGGGTCAATAAGTCCAGTCAATAGCGTCGATTTGGAGAGAGGGGAGGATAGGACCCACGGAGGCCGCGGCTCCTCTTATCTGTGCTTAACTCGTACGTCGACGATGCACAGCCACCGCTGCAGCCTCTCGCCTCCTGTCACCCTCCGCTACCCCCCCCCCCCCCCCCCCCCCCCCCCCCCCCCCCCCCGAAGCCCCCAAGCGGCCTTATCTGCCGCTGCCTCGCTGTCAGCAAGTGCGGCCTATTCCGGGCCTTATCTGCAGCAAAGGCCGGCGCCGGAGCCGCGGGTCTGAGGCCGAGCCGCGGCTCCGGCAGATAAGCAGACAGGGACAGTGTAACCTGCGTGTCTCCGGTCAGGGTGGGAATGGATGGAGCCGGCGCCACAATCCGGCAGCCTCCTCTTTGCACTCGACGGATCCGATCGGGATCACAGAACTGTAGATGCGCGGTGTCGGGGCCCGTGGGCATCGTTGTGCCGAAGTGAGGCGTCGCTGATCACAAATACGTCCCAGCTTCAAATCTCACAGCTTTAACGGACCTCGCGGCAGCACGTTTGCTCCCTCCGTCGGTTATTTCTGTCCACATGACTCAATCTCAACGTTTGCTCTCTGGGGTTGGAGGACGCGCGACAACGAACAGAGAGGTAGCGTCTACTGGGGCCTATTGGCTGTAGAATCAGCTGGTGTGAGCCTGAGCACCGCTGTGCTGAAGCCGTGCCCTGGTTTCTCTCTGGAAGCACTCCGCAATACAGGCAGTTTACACACCGCTACACTAGTTTGTGCTCTTTCTAGCAAGATGAGACACCGCTGGGACGTTGCTTTACAGTGCAGCTGAGCCCAGATGGTCCCAAGATTAAACTCACGCAGACTGATAAAAAAAAAAATGAAATGAAAAATTGTTTTGTTCATTTGAAATTGTTTCATTGAAATGAAATTGATGAGTCGTTGCAGCTACAGGTCCTGGGATCTGTTGTCTGAGTAAAACTAGCTGTATTAGCTGTTACACCAAGCCTTGACAGAGAGGGTGCAGACCGTAGATGCCAGAGGTTCAATTTAGGCCTTGGCTCATCTATTTTCCTCATGAAATAAGGAAAGCGAGAGGAAATGTTGCAATATGACCTTTAAACTCACCGACGATTACATAAGCGTCACATTTTGGAACCAATTATTGCTCCCTTCAGTTTAGGCTAATTTACCAAGGACATGCTTAATTTAAGCAATGCCATAGGCCACGCTAATCCATATTAATATGTGGAAGCCCCCCCACATGAGCTGCAGTCGCCTCTTGTCAGCCGCCGCTCAACACCGCCGCGGCCGCGCGTTCGCACATCGTCGAGGAATCTGTCGTCGCCGCCGCTGCCCTCTGCACCGCGTGTTCGCCACGAAACGGGGCCTTCGTCAATGCGGTTTCCAACGGCGTGTGATGCTTTGAAGATGTTTTAAATTCAGCAAAAAAAAAAGATGGCACACTTCAATTGTTGCTAGGCAACAAGAGCCAAGACCAGCAAAAATGCCTGTTTAGCTGCTACAGTAGCTGGACTAAAAGATCCTGCTTGAATGTATTTTAGGGATTTAATGCCTTTTCTTTTGTAGCACCAATACATCAGCTGTAATATCTCTGCTGTCAAACTGGCTCCATCTCTCTCACAAGCTGCTTAGGCGCCTTCCATTCGAGGACTGTTTTAAATGAAACTCCTGCACCTGAATATCTTTCAGCGCGGATCTGAGATGCAGCTTGCCTCCACTGCGAGCACCAAAGCGCTGTCGGCGCTATTATGCATGTATTATCCAGTCACCTCCATGTCAGGGAACAATGAGATCAGAGCTCTGGAGGAGTAGGTAATCATATCAGTGACACACCATAGCCCTCAGCTGCCAAGCAAGCTGCTGATGGAGCTGATTGAATTAGCACGACAGTCCCTCCAGCGTTACATGTAATGTTCTCCAACTAAGCGCATGCATCCGACTTCTACTGCCTGCACACCTGACATTGTTGCTCTATACAAACAATGCATGCGATTCATTTAAAATGAATCTGTTCATAGCAAGCAAAAGTTCCTCGTTGCACAACTTGCAGCCCGAAACAAACACCGAGCAGGAATCGATTCCTCTCCCAACTTCCCTTTAGCCGAGCGTGTTGGACAGGCTATTGTTGCCGTCATTAGCCTCTACTACACAGAAGCATGTTACACAACACGCCACAGAAGCCTATGTCTTAGATCTGCAGAACACAGGAACGTGTAAAACCCATGAAACCTACAAGAAAGACTGCGTCTGTGCTCTAATCCGTCCCCAGAAGGATGGGCCTTCAGCTGTGCCCGTGCGCTCGCCTTTAGTTTCAAATGAAAGCAGTATGGACGCTTTGCTGGCTGCTCACGCTGACGTGACCCAGTGCTCGTGGAATAATTGGAGTGAGTGATCAGACTTTCTGATCTAATTTGGCCAGCGAGAGCTCTTTCCCCTGGAGATCGAGCGGGGGCTGATGAACCGCTTTAAACCCGCGGAGAGACGGCTCCGTTAACTGGACGAGAAATGAACCTGCGCCGCTTTGGAAACAGGAACTGAATTTATGTGGAAATATTCCGCCGCGCAACTCGTTGGACACGCACGTAAAACATTCAAAGGCCCGTGATGTCACTCCTCCAGATGACATCATTTGGGGGAGTTCTCATGCCAGATTGTATAATCCTGTTGCTCATTTTACGAGGTAGTAGTTGTTGGTGACCTTCTCCTCCAGAACTCCTCCAGCTGAGAATTTATCAGCTACAAACACGAAAGCACACTTTGTTTAATTAATATTACAACAATAATAATATTAATGAATTAACTCAAAGCTGATGAGAAGATGAAAATCTGTGAATCCGTCTTGGCCTTTTGGTAAACAGTTATTTCCACCACGTTTGAGGCATACGCAAGAAAAATAGACAGGACAGGTTTATTGGATAAAAGTATGTCGTGAAGCCAGAACGCGCTTGAGTGATTTCCTCACACACTGGTCGTGTCGTGGATCCGCTTTGATCTGGTAGACGCGTCTTTGCTGCCTGCGATCGGCAAAGGTTTCCTGTGATCCCTGATGTAACACGTACGGGTGGGCGCCGTTAGACGAGGAGCGATTAAAGGTCCATCACCGCCACTCATCTGCCAGGTTATGACTTCATCACACCGGTGGCAGCGGAGGGTTTGCTTCGTTTTGACTGGACTCGGGCACCGGATGCAGCACATCCGTCCATTTTCTAGACTTTAGCAGTGAAGGTCAGGAGCCTGCAGTGCGCGGCCGCATGCTGCTCCCAGCTCCGCGTCCCAGCACAATAATGGGCTGTTGTTTATGTCAAACCTGACCATGCGAGCGTGGCCCTGTAATACAGCTTATATAATAATTACACAGCAGTAATCTGCATCTGTAACGAGGCCTTCCCTGTTGAGTAGCCGCTACGCTAGCTCGTGTGTTAGCCGGGAAGCGGAGGAGCGCTGGGTTGTTTATAAGGTGAGTGCGGAAGAAAGTCCTTGCAAGAAAACCCTTTTAGGACTTATTGCTAAAACATCAGCCAGGCTTCAGGAACGCCACGCACACGGAGGACGGAGAGGACGCAGACGGCCGAGCGGCTGGCGGGATTTTAGTTGAACATCGTGGTTTCGCTCATTTGCAGAGCTCGGGGCTAAATTATGCAGCAGCATCGTCTAAGAAATAAATTAAAGCTCGGAACGCGCAGCGGCGGCGAGGCCGTCTCTCCAGCTGCTCTCCCACAGCTCCGCGCCTTCCTGCAAAATAAAGAGCTTCTAATGGTTTATCGCCGGACGAATGAAATCACCTTTTCAGATTTTTTCCTCACAGGGCGTGAGTAGGGAGAGGCTCAGCGGGGAAACCTTTTAATGTCAAACGGATGATGGATTTAACATAAAAACAAATCTCAGGGGAGGTAACTCGCGGCCGACTGTACTTAACAATCACGTTGATGAATGGACGTTGTTCCCGGGGCCGCAGAGGTCAAACCCGATGACAGCTCATATCTGCCGTCACGGCGCCGCTGGGGTTTTAAAACTCGAGCGGGAGGTTGTACGGACTGCGCTTAATCCTTTTATGGGGAAATTTACAGTATAATCCAATTACAGAATTGCATGATTATGATAAAGCTGGCAATGTCGTTTAATACGGAAGTGGATGGGTGTCAGCTGCTTCAGACAGGCTTGTAATGCAATCAGTATCATCGCGCATACAGCACGTCACCTCAACGACCCCCAAAAGCTTTGCTTTAGCATCATTGGCTTCAAAACTGAGTCCTTCGGCGCTAATTCAACACAAACTCTCGAAATGCATGGTACACTTATATGTGATGACAATTAAGAAGCAAAATACAAAGATTTAGCAGCCAAATGTGTGCCATCAAAGGTAAATAAACACGCTGTAAAACATTCACATCTAGCTGGGAACTAGAAAGGCCATAAAAAGAGTGTAATCAGTGTCTGAGAGGAGCGCTATCATATCTCTGCAGCAAATATAATTCTTCAAGAGGAAAATTGAATCCTCCCCCCTGAACACAGAATGTAGAAAATTACTTTTTCGCCGCGGGGACCGTGTTTACAGTAGAAAGAAAGGCTTCCCAGGAGAGCTGCCGCGAACTTTGTTCCAAAAAACATCATTTCAGAGGATTATGGTCATTAGAAATAAAACAAAAATCAACTTTTAAACAAATCTTCATGACGTTAGTTCCCCAACAAGATGGAGCTCAGTGTTCAACACAGCTGAAGCAATTAGAAACGCTCCTCAAATAAGAACTGGATGCCTTCATGCGCTGGCTGGTTTAACATTCAGCTCTCGCCTTTAGCCACATGAAAACCTCATCAAACACTACAAAGGTCTGCCATTATTATTTTTATGCAGTGCAGAGAACGTTTCATTTGTTACAGCAGGTTATTGCTATAATTAGCACAAAATATGAATCATCCTTTCTCCACATGCACAAACAGAAGGAAGAGTCAGAGACAATGAAAATCTGCTCAGAAGTACATAAAATACATTATTATGCATTATATAAAATATATGTCCTCATTCTTAAAATGAGGAACCCTAACCCTAACTCCTGACTCATGCATTTCAACATAACTAAAAATCGACTGTTCATAGGGGGAAGCACCGTCAATGAGCCGTCCCATTAATGCTGCTGGACTAACACCATGGGATGTGGTGACGTCACCCCATCAGCTTCGTTGAGTGCACTTAGGTTCAAAGTCGTGTTCTCCAGGCAGCTCCTCAGCCGCTTCTCACACCGGCGGCCACAAACACATCCATTACCTGTCAGCTACTCTACTGTATGTAAAATGGTGAAAACACAAAGCCACAGAGCATGAAATGCAGCCTCTCCATCTTTGTCTAAGGAAGAGGAGCGATGAAGAGCTCTGTGTCCTCCCAGCTCTTCACTTCTAATATAGTAAAGAGCGGAGACAGAGGAGGAGGGGGAGGGGGAGGGGGAGGAGGAGGCGAGAGAGAGCTGGGCCGAGACTCTGCGAGCATGACGGGCCTGACTCACGAGAATGAGATGTTTCCAAAAATAAAAGAGGGAGGGAGGACGAGTGAGAGAGACAGAATGTGCTGAACAGGCTGGAACACAAGAAAACGAGTGGATTAACTCCCTCCCTGCCCCCTCCCACCCCCCACCCCTCCTTCTTTTTTTCCAAAAGCTCTTGGATTCATCACAAAACATGCAGAATTAGTCGTAATAAATCGTCTGTATAAACATTCCTAAACACTTTCCCCAGTTGCCACGATGCAAAAATATGATAAATAATAAAAAAATTAGAGGATTTTAAAACTTAATTCAAATATAAATCCGTAATATTTATTTTTGTTGATGCCAGATGTGCCCCAGTGTGAGCAGATGTAAGCAGTCGGTTGCCTGTCGTAAATAGGCACCATAATGTACGCGTTTGGCTTTCATCGTGACAGATTGCCCTCCGCAAACGCAGCGCTGCGAGAATATGGTCGTCTCAGCCTCCTTGCTGCGAACCATAATACCCTGAAAGCCCCTATAAGCCACGTAGCAGCTTCTGAATATTTTAGGCTGTTAGGAAAATGTTTGCAGTTCCGGCTCGTTTTGTCGGTTTTATCCCGCGAGCTTTGTCCAATGCGCGGAGGCTGGAAGTGGAGTCGCCCCCCCCCCCCGTTAGCCACCACGTCACGCGACCCACATATTTAGCCTCCTCGCTGCTTCCTGATGTAGGTATCATCACGCGCAGCTCCTCGTTCCCAGCACGAGCTCGTGCGTCTCGTCTGCCGGATAAGACGATTATCTCCGCCCGCTGGGAGGGACCCAGGTGAGGGGGGGGGTCTGGACCGGGGGGAACGTCTGCACCAACGCCACCCAAATCACACCAACGACCAAGCAGACAAGAATAGGAAAAGATGGCAAAGATGCTGACTGTGATCGTTTGTCCTCCGCGCCATTGATTCACCATCAGTGCAGCAGGGTGTCTTGGGACCCTTTAATCCAGCATGAAAGACACACATAATCCTTGTTGGAGGATTACTCCCGACCAGTATTCCCTCTTTGCGTATTCCAGCTTTAGTTTACATGTGCTTAAGCACTAACCCACCAGCTAGCGGTCCATTTAGGCCTCCATCACTCTTACTCCCAACGTTTAGCCCCAAATAGCAGCACCTGGACTCTGACACTGATCTGCTACAAACAGCCTCAAAGTCATGAGTTCTGCATAACTAAATGGACCCAATATGCAGACACAAGCCAAACTATACAGCGTTATGGCTGCAATAGCCTCAGCATCCCTGATACAATAAGCAACAGAGGTACTAGGGCGTGCATACTGGCCAAAATGCATGCGAACTGTGAATCTTGGACTCATTTCTGCAAAGACAGCATCAGTAAAACAAACATGGAAGCTGCCAGGTGTAGCTGTGGTGCAGGTGACGCCACGCGAAGCTGCCTCCTACGTCTGCTGGCAGATCGCTGGAGCAATTATCCAACCGCTAAATCTCACATTACAGGAGATGAAAAAAAAACCACCCGTTAAATATGCAGGGTGGAACCTTTGAAGCTCCGTGAGCAGTTTTATCAGTTAATATTTAAAGCGGGGATATTCTTTATATAAGGGATTTCCACGATGGTTGTTGGAAATGAAGCCACGAAGGCTGCAATATTACGTGGAGGAATCTTCATCCACTTGCAAAAATTTATCGGGCATCCCATTGATCACTGGTGCTCAGGAGCCTGCACCGTCTTTAATATCCCCTCAATAAATGCAGCCATATCTTCTCCCCAGGGCCCGGAAATAAACAGAGGTACGGGACCTTATTTATTGTCACCTTCTTCATCATAACCTTGAATATTTATTATTGGACAATATAATTTATCTAGTGTTTCACACATTTGGACTTGAACTGTGTCTATATGAGCTAAACGTAGCTAATGGCTGTAGTTAATGCTTGAACCTTGGCGTAAATGTCTTTGAAGGAACGTTTGTAAAAGCTATTCTCTCATTTTCTCACTTGGATTAGTAACAACCGTGACCCGTCGCTGCCTGATTTTACAGCTTTGAGAAATGACAAGGGTTTATTGGTAATTGTGAGTGAATTATGAGTGGAGACATATCAGAATGGGAAAAAAAATGAACGAGGGTGACATTACAGGAACATTTACAAATGCAGACACAGTCACACGTTTGGAAATCTGATATTATCACTCATTTGGCCATTAACAATTTCCTGTAGCACGCTGGAAAGCAAATTGCGCAGCCATTAGTGGGAACTGCTGCCGCTCGGCGCTTTGATGGCTGCTAACCACCAAAAGCCCCGCTCACGGCGCTCGCCGGCTGCTCTGACTGAACACGAGCGCACCAGAACCCGGCTGCCAGACACTTTCACGGGGTCGCACACATTTAGATACAACTCCCCCCAAAAAAAACACATTTGACCGAGCGCTCCGCAGGAAGGAAAAAAATAAAAACACACAAATACATAGTGAGCAAACGTCATTTCACAAAACCAAATGAAGGTCCTGGAGGCATTATGCAAAGCGTGCTGAACCATTGTATTTGCAGCTCGGTGTTCAGGCGGTCACACAATCAAACAAATATGCAGAGCGGGGTGATGCCGAGGCAGAAAGCAATTCTTCCTTTCTCCTGATTAGCTTGTCAGAAGATTGAGTCGTCCACTTCATTCCATTCAAAGCAGCTTTCCATATTTAAGTGCTTCTCGGCACAGGCCCTTACTGCACTTTAATTAAGGTTTGGTGGGCATTATACAAATAAAAAGTGCTTAAGAGTGCAGAAAAGCTCACATTAGACCAGCTTCCACCCCCCTTTCAGAGACAAGACAGTGTTTCTCAGCAACAGATGGTATTTACTCAAATTGCACCTAGCAAAGAGGGCGAGATGCTGTTTTTTCGAGCCCACTGGCAGGCCATTAAAACCAGAAACTGTGGCGTCAGACCATGGGAAAACAAGGCGAGTGACGTGGAGCGAGCTGCTGCTCATCCTGCAGAATATGATCCACACTTTCTTCATTGGGCGATGTGAGGCCCAGCGTGGAGGACTGATCCCGCTCAGATGGACCACAGCCTCCTGATTGCGTTTATTACTAACAATACGTTTCTCTGAGAGATGCCGCCTCCGAGGAGAGATGACGAGACGTTGAGCTCGTCTTTTCTCCGGCGGCGCTGGAGCCGACCACCTCCGCCTGTCAAATGAACACGCGGGGAAATGGGCCAGTGTTCAAAAGTGACACCGTTTGTGATCTGCACACGCTGAATTGAGACTCAAATATACATAAGCGAGATGCTAATTCCTGCTCCAGACTCGAGCAGCGCAGTGTCAGAGAAAACTCCCCCAAATCTCATTAGCAGCTGCCTCTCGGTGACAGGAAGCAGGTTGTGAGGGCTAAATTATATTAGGTGAAACTCCACCAGAACATTTACCAATTTTCTTAAATCTCCATAAATGTTTTTAAAAGACCGAACTTGTGGGTTTAAGCCAAAATGATCAATGTGCCCAATAAAACAGCAATTTCCAGCCTCGTAATGAAAATGGATCCTTAATAGCTATTCCTCATCAGAGCAACCTGCAGTACAGCGTTCAATTACCTGGAGTGTTTACAGGAGGCTCCAGCTCCATGTTTAGTGTTTTTGGACAGTGGGGGGGGGGGGGGGGGGCACAGACGGAAGATGAAGTTCAGGAGATAATAGGACAGCGGACACACTTCTTGGTCAAAAGCAAGAAACAATCATGTTATGAATGTTGTGCTGCTCAGTTTACAACCTATTGCTGGGGATAAACAGAGAAATACCACTGAATTTATGGATGCCTTCAGTCCCTGAGCCTCATTTGTAATGATGTTTCACCAAACGTTCAGTGAATAATTTGAAAAATCTTGATTGGCTGCTCACGCTTCACACTTCCAGTGGGCCGTGCAGTTCATGCTCAGGCCTTCAGTGACGTCACACTTCATCCTAAATGAATTTTTTTGCAAAGCTCATAGACAGACCGTCTACAGTGGCTGCGCTGTTGATTCTGAAGGCCTCCGGCACATGTGATAGAACAAATATGATTGGAAAGAAACAAAAATATACATGGGAAGCAAGTGGATTGTGGACAATAACTGTATTTACAGCACTTACAGTACAGCGCAATGTAATTAACTTCTCTGAGCATGTTTAGGCCAGGAGCCGGGGCTTCGCTGGCCCCGACGGCTCGACACTGCAGCTGCACATCACTGTGACCTTAAACATGACGGATTGTGACAAACCTCTGTGTCACAGCTAGCGGGCTCAGCGCGAGGGTCTTCATTAATACAGAGTGCTCCGCCATTGTGCCACAGCCGAGCCGCAGAAACTGAAGGTAAAATTCAGTGGTATTTCCCTTTAACACCGCGTACAGAACTCAGAGATACAGCCGTCAAATGTCACACACACACACACACACACACACGCTTCACATTCAGTGACAGGCCTGGGCGTATATCACGCTTTGACAAGGTGTCCCAAGGACCCGCGTGACAGAAAAGATCGCGTTCCGAAAGTAGACGCGTTCCATTCCAACATTTGATCAGATCACACACAGGAAACCCTGCAGGACACCAACCAACAGTTGCATTTACATACAAAAGTGACATTTCAGCAACAGCAACCAGAAAGTGATACCTTCATCCCATTGTGGATGTTCCCAGCACTCATAATGAGAGAGACAGTAGACACCTTTAGGAAACTCTACAGGTCTTGCAGATGTTGTCCAGCTGTTACAGTTGGATTTTTCCACCCAATGAGAGGGATGAAAGCACATTTTGCAAAATGGAAACTTTTTATTTTCAAAAAAAGCAACAGATTACACAGTTACTTTCAGCAAATGCAATCCTAACTGAAACTGTACTCACATTCGGGACTTCAAAATAAAAGACTCACATACTAACGCACAATCTATCTATAATATACAAAAAGGAATACATAATAATTATTAAAATGGCCACAAGAGAAAAAAGTAAGTCATCGAAAACAATCAGTAGAGAGAGAAATGTAGGGAAAGTAGAAACAAGACGTGTGCCTTAAATGTCTTTTGTTGTTTTTTTTTTTTTCATTTTGTTGTACATTTTTTACAAATTGTGCAAGATTTTATACTAAGGCTCTGGTCTTGAAGTGACTGTTTGTCCGATCTGAAACGCACATACATGCACCCGTTGACACACGCGCGCGCGCACGCGCCCCGTGCTCGGAGCGCGCCGCGGGGGTGTGGCAAACCGCTGCAGACTAAAAATGGGCTGCTTTTCTCAGTGTTTGGCCCGTGACGCTCATGGGAGTGGACCAGCATCGCCCCCCCCTCAAAAAAATAAATACAGAAATAAATAAATGGACATGCATTTCATTGCTGATGTGGAAAAAACAGTAACCCCAACTCCTGTTGCATTGGAAAAAACAACTTTTTAGGTATGAATGAAACTAAAGAACATACCCAACAACCAAGGAACATGACAATATCATAACCATTAAGGCAAGAACACCCGGAGTGGCATCAGCAGTACAGTAACAATATGATAGTGTTTAGGTACATGGATATGATGAAACATTTAACTACGTCTTCACTGTCTTTTTTTAAGCACAAGGTTGTTCTTAAAAGCAACTTTTTAAAATCCGAACATCATTTCGTCTTTTTTTTTTCCTCTTTTTTTTCTTATGTGTAAAAAGATGATTAGAAAATAACCAGACACGAAGGACACATGGGTCATAAAACTACAAGAAATCATTTCTAGTTTCAAGTTGCACCTTCAAAACCACACGTTGTAAATCCCCGTCGTTAAGCCCCGCCCCCGCCCCAGGTGAATGAAAAAGATATCACTTACATTGAAACCATTTTATCCTCCTGTTGGTCGCGTTCCAACAGTCACCACGTTTGCTTTACTTACAGCGATTGTGTAGTCTGTTGCAAATTAAAGCATTCATTTAGTTTGGAAAGTAAGAAAAAAAATCGTTGTCCTTGCGAAGCAGCTGGCAACGGCTGACCGAAAAAGCATCTTTACATCTTCTTTTTTAGTGCAACTCTTAAAATGTAAAACATTTCCAGTGATTCCTTCAGAGGTATCATCTCTTTGTTTTCAGTTCTTTTTTTTTCTCTTTTTTATATTTCACACTCACAGAATAACGCATTTTAAAAATATCCAAAGCAGGTTTTTTCGTTTTCGTCACGTCAATTTTTTTTTCTCTTTTTCTTGCTTCAACTTTTTGCTTCTCTGCAGTGGCGTGGCCTTCCGCTGTGTCTGTTTACTAAAACATGAACACAGGAGGCTTTCCAGGCCTCCCGTGCGCTCCCCGTTCCCCTCAGCCTCCACGCGTGGCGCGCTCGGCCCGCGCTCGCCCCGGCGGAGCCTCCTGATTGGGCCGTCCGCCCTCCACATCTGCAGAGGAGCGTCGGGAGAGGCGGGAACGGGGGGAACAACTGGAGGATGAAGGGAAGGGACACGGAAAGAGAGGAGCGGCGCTGTACAGTGGGAACGAGCCCAGATCAAGATCAATCAGGGAAACAGAGACACGGATGGGAAAAAAACCTTCATATAACACAGTAGGGTTCCCTTGGTAACCTGGATTTTCTGCAGTAGAGGAGCGTGGTGCTGAAGCAGCGCCGGAGCTCCCGGTTGGAGAAGATGCAGATAAAAGGATTGACCCCCGCCTGGGCAAAGCTCATCCACACGGCCGCTGTCAGGTATCCCCCAGGGACCACGGGGCCCCGAGCGAACACTCGCCAGTAGCAGGCCACCAGATAGGGGCCCCACAGCGCCAGGAAGAAAAAAGTCATGATGTAGAACATCCTACTAATCCTCTTCTCGGTTTTGAATTCATCCAACACCAGCAGACGCCTGCGGCCCGCTGCGTTGCTGTTCTGCCGGATGCCCAGCAGGGTGGGGGGGGTGGGGCCCCGCCCGAAGCCCGCCAGCCAGTTGGCCGCCGCCTGCCCGCTGGCGCCCGGGCCGTGGAAGGTCCAGTTCTGGCTGACGGCGGGCACGAACTGCACGGGCTTCATCTTTCGGCGGTCGTGCACGAAGAAGATGAGCTTGAGGTAAACCAGCTGCGTGGCCAGGAGGATGAGGGCCAGCAGCAGCATGAAGCCCAGGGAGTCGTTGGCCCGGAAGGAGCGGTGCTGGAACGTGCACTGGTCCTCCTCGCGGATGAAGGAGTAGGTGCCCACGTCCAGCACCGGCGGGAACGCCATGGCCACCGACAGCGTCCACACCATGCAGATGACGGCCAGGCAGGTCCAGAAGGTCAGCCTCTTGGTGTAGAAGCGGTGGTGCGCGATGGCCAGGTAGCGGGTGACGCTGACGCAGAAGAGCATGAACGCCGTGTGGAAACAGGAGAGCACACCCAGGAAGGCGATCACCTTGCAGGTCAGCGTGCCGTAGGTCCAGGCCGAGCCGTTCTTCACCGAGGTGAACACGAAGGGGAAGCAGATGGCCGAGCGCAGGATGTCGGAGGCGCACAGGTCCAGCAGGAAGTAGTAGGGCGCCCGGTGCAGGCTCTTGTCTTTGACCAGCAGGATGGAGATCAGGAGGTTTCCGACCACGCCGACGCCAATGATGAAACCCAGAGAGGTCAGTTTGAGGAAGGTGGCGAGAGGAGAGACGTTCTGCAAGATGGTGTGGTCCCCTGCATGGCTGTAGTTCGCCATAGATGGAGGAGGGATCATAAAGATAGTGGAGTAGCTTCAGCCGAGTATCATGATCTGGAGGTGGCGGGGGGAGGCGTTACATCCATTTGGCGGTGTGCTTTGAAGAGGTTTCCAGGCATGTAAGCACCCTCTCCTCTAAGGCATCCTTTGTTCCTTTGTCTCATCACACCTAAAAAAGCAGCCCCTGAAAAATAGCATCCACCCGTCAGCCTTCAGTGCCAAACAACCGCCGCATTGTTTTACCCGCAGTTGCACAGCCTAGAATGTGGCCTGACACTTATTTATTTATTTGCGGGACATTTTTTTACCATTTAGCGACACGGCGGAGAGCCCGAGTCTCCGGACAGAAACACGGGCGCACGGCGGCGGAGCGGAGCGGAGCCCGGGTGCGCGCACACCGCTCCCTACGGCGCCTCCATCCTTTATCTAGCAGCTCCGGAATTTCCTGAACAAAAAGCAGCGCGACGGCAAAGAGGAGGGGGGGGGGTCAGACAGTCGTGCGTTTGGTAACAAACGACGCCTTTTCCCGCGAGCGTCGCAAAAAAAACCAAAAAAAAACAACAGCCACGAACTCAGATTGGGATTTTTACGCGCATATTTTTGCGCGCGCGGCGATGCGTTGAGAATGAACGCAGTCCGAAACGAGGCGCTTCTAGATTCCACCCTTCGCCCGCAGAAACGGGGGGAAGGCTCTCTGTAGAGGCGGACGCCTCGAGTGAACTCGCCCTGCCTTTATCCGCTGTGGGAAACCGACGGAGGCTGCACCCGTCAAAACGCGTCCGTGTTTTAGTCTGATTAAAGCTGAACCGGATCGCAGCTCCGCCGTTTAATAAGCAGGACTGGCGCCGGGGCGTTTGTGGAGGCAGCGTCAGATTTCCAGATCATTCTTTAGACTAATTCGTAGGAGAATAAAGGTTTTGTGATATACTGACACTGAGATATAATGCCAGCGTTACACTTAATGCGTTTCGATACAATTGCGCCTGCTGAGCGGGTGTGATTATCAGAAGGGATTAGAGATGTTGGGTAGAAGTAACGACAGCATATAACAATAACAGTATCGTTTCTATGTTTATAGGAAAACGACATAGCGTGTGGCCATGTCTCATTTCATTAACATTGGCGTTTGCGTCTACTTACGCGTTTAAATGTGTCCTCCGATTGTCAGTCGAGGATTCTAGGCGCGTTTGAATCCCACGGATTTCAGTAAAAACACACTCAACAGGATCAAAAATCGTCCTTGCATCCCAATCGGCTGGAGAAAGAGTAACAGTGGAGCGGATCCGCACGGCCATTAGACTAGAATAATTTCCAAGTCCTCGCTATGAATTGCCCAGAATCGCAGCCACCACACAAGACAAGGCCAAAAAAAGGCATAGAGAGAGAGAGACAGCCGAACACAATCAATCAAAATCCTACCTGTTGATAATCCGACCGCGCGTCCTTCCTGGGTGTTATTTACATTGCACGAGTCGGATTTTTGCTGTTTTAAAAAGCCCGATTTGTTGTCTGCCCCCCTTTTTTTCCACCACGGCGAATATCCTACAGTAAACGGAGCCCAGTGCGCATGCGTCCTGCATCCCTATTTGCGATCCAAGACGCGTCTCGTCTCTTGTTGCAGCAGCAGCGGCAGCGGCAGCAGGAGGAGAGAAGCAGCGGTTTCGCCTCTGTCACGGTAACATCTGTTCAGCGGGGCCGCTGCTGCTCGGTAACGCGTCACAGCAGCACTCACGGGCCCCGGTGGTGTGTGTGTGTGTGTGTGTGTGTGTGTGTGTGCGCGCGTGTGTGTGCAGCCTGGCGTAAAGGATCGTCACCGCGTCGCACACCCGAGACTCTTCCAGGCTGAGTTAACGCCATTTGTTTCACTTTTCGACAACACGTTGGTTTATTAGAAGAAGTCCCTGCTCGTCTGCTTTTCACGGCACTCATACATGTTTCACTGCGCACAAATGTCCACTATTACGAACAGAGTGAAGAGTCAAACCAGGCCTGGTTCAGCTCAAGGTAGAACGCCTTCACCTGTACTGTAGATGCATAATTGAGAAGCACTTTGCGCACTGTTTTTTATTCCGCCCGGGCGCCATGATAAATTCATAGGGTTTGATTTCTCAACCGTGTACAAAGAGCCGTGACGACTTGAGTTGTCACGATCTGTGTTAACAGCTGACCTGAGATCAGCCACATGTACAGTAAGCACACGTGTAGACACAGAGACACGGTCACAATGTGGCTTTGTCATTTGCACTGGGAGGAATGGATAAATGATGGTCACGCGGCTGATGAGCTGATTAACGATCATCAAACGTATATTAGTGTGCGTGTAGTCAGTGACCAGCGGATCCCACGGTGGAATTAAGATGTACTCATTATAATCCACCTGTGTATTAATGGGTTACTGGACTATGTATCATTTTGGCAAGAGCACATTCTAAAACTGATATTTGAGACATGTTTCACTTACTCCTACTGTAAAAACGTTAGATTTGAGGACACACTTTTTAGTTTCACTTTAGGTTTCATTCCGTGGAGGAGATGAAATCACAGCATCTGAGCTACAATCACTTAAATATCACAAACAGGAGCTGAGAAAAGCAGCAAACAAAGCGATTTATTCTGCACAAAGCAACAGCCACGTTCCATTTAGCCCAAACTGCAACAGCGTCCTCCCTCAAGTCAATTAGCAACACTTCAAAAGCAGGAACACGTCAGGAAATCACAGTGGTGGTTCCGAACACGGACTATGAGCGCAATAATGTGAGCGGTCGTCCTCGGGAGAAGAAAGTGAGCAGAGCAGAAAGTGTAGCAGTCTGTTGGAACAGTCTTTGGTCCGCGACCTGCGCACTGCAACGAGACGACAGCTCCGGGTTCTGCACTTCCTGGTTTGTCTCCTTCCGCACGTCTCCGGCGCTCGCGTGCTCCCCCTCGTCTTTGACGCGTCCACGCCGATAAGGCACGTTTCCGATCAGTGTGTTCGACACAAACGCTGTGCCACAACGTGCAGGAGACGACGCACGGTGGACGGCGCCGCGACGGGAGCGTCCCTCTCGCCTCGTCACAGCTGCGCGTTCCGCCGACGCGCGTACCAGCCGAGGCACGCGCAGAACCCCGCCACGGCCACCACGGCGCCCAGCAGCAGGGCCAGGGCGTCGCCCGCGTCGTACGCCTCCGCGGGGGGCACGAGGCAGAGGACGAGCCACCACGCGACCGCTGCCCCGCCGGGGAGTCCAAGTTTGGGAGCCATGTTGAGCCGTTCCGCCGTTGACGGTTGACTTTCGGGAAGCCGGAGCGCCTGCGCCAAAGACGACGGCGGTAGAAAAGGGCGGGACTTCCGGGTGCGCTCAGCCAATCACAGAGCGTGTTTATTCTAACCCGTTCCCGCTGTTCCTCTATCAAAGCACATTCACTTTTCTTCCAATTAGATGAAATCAGTTCATTTATAAGCAGTTATTTACCATAATTTTTAAAAGATTAATAAAACCTGAAAGCTAACCCGGAAAAATAAAAAAATATATTCTTCATTTAAAAAAAGTTAATTTTAATACTTATTAGGTTGTTACTGCTATACCATGATCCCATTGCTTCGAAACCGCAGTGTAACGACGCCTAAACGCAGCAGCGTCCCAGGCTGTGCGCGGTGAGAGGAGTGGGGCTGTGGTTCAGGTTGCCTCTGTGGGCTCTCCTGGGGAGCTTTGCCTTAAATGTCATTAGTGCGGATGAGACGAGTCAAAGTGAAATATCGCCGGCCGTACCTGTGTACCTGCCTGCTCCGAGCCAGGAGATGAATGGCCACGCGGTCCTCTCTCCCTCGTCACCCGCTCCCTCCTGCTCCGCTGCCTATTCGGCCATTTGTCTTGCACGTGCGCGCATGTACTTGTGAGTCACGCCTTGTCTTCGCAATGTTTTTCTTTTTTGCAGGCTGATGTCATAATTGCACCAGATGATACAGAGCAGCACAGTGTGTTATGGACACCTGGTTGTGATGCTGTTAGCCCTCTAGCGTATGGATGAGCTGATTGGAATATGATTCTTTCCTCTGAGACATTCAACTCCGAGGCAGAACGTTTAGTTTGAACAGTCAGCGTTGCGTTAGTGTCGCCGTCTCTCTCTTTCACGGTTCCATTTGTGCCACCGTGTCCTCAGCGCTTCATATGTCACCCTGTGATCGCCGCCCCCCTGCTGCAGCTACATCCAGCAAACGCTTTCATCAGACATTTTGATGAAGTATTGGAATGTAACAACTTGCGTATGTGGATGTGTTGACCTCGTGTCTCTGTCAACAGCAGAAACTATAATGTGCAACATATTTAATCTTTGTGTATTGTATATGTTCAGCGTTTCAACAGCCACGTTCAAAAGTCTTGCATTATTTGGCCAAGGACACAAGGTTATCTGCACCTGATGTTCAGAGCCGCACAATGAGCGGAAAGGCCGACATTCAGAGCCCTGGGTTTTCGTAAGCATCATCCATTCTCAATTACTGACATACAAGACAGAGTTCCACCTTTACCAAACAGCACAAAACATCTCTCCCTGAAGATTAATTATGTTCTGAAATTGGTTTCTCAGGAGCCACTGAAAAGCTGACCCTTTAAAGCAATTGCTTTAGTGGTGCTTTTATAGTCTTTCACCGCACCATCCATAATGAATTGTACTGTGAGGGACATGACAAATGGATTTTTCTGTGTCTTTTGTGGCAGCGTGTGAGACGTTAAAATACTTACGAGTGCCTGATTCGAGCCCAGGAGAAGAAATAAAGGCGAGCTGGATGCTGCGTAACGCGGCGCTGGACCGCGCTGACTCACGCGCTGCCGGAGATGTGGGACGAGCCAGAATACATCACAAACCTGCAAAAAAAAAAAAAAAAGACAGATGACGCGGCGTAATTATGCATTCCAACTGGAGGGAGAGAGAGCGAGTCTGAGGGCGGATGCTTGACAATCACGCATCCGAGAGTTCCACTGACAGTTGCATAATGCGTTAAAGGCTAATCAATTCATCCTCGCGCCGCTGCTTTGTTCTTACAGAAACTCAAATATTCCAATCCAACAAAGGTCATGTTTGGCCACGTGAAGCGTTATCATCACATGGCGCAGGGTTGTAGTCCTCCCTCCTGCTGCTGCTGCTGCATTCAGAAGTTGGTGAGCGGGAATCTTTTATTTATTTACCTTCTTTTGGCTTTTTGCTTCTCGACCACAGCAGCACTCGACTGCAGAAGCACCAGCATGGTAATGCATGCAACTGCAGAAGGACTGTGTTACGTAACCAAACATCAGGGCAATCGCTGTTTTTGATTCTTCACCTCAGGTTTATGTTGTGCATTGAGCATAAAGAAGAAATCTGCAAAATGTACATGATCATCGCTGCTCGGGTTTCTTGCAGGTGCACAGTACAATGCAAACACACCGTCTCTTATCATATCAGCCCAGCTGCACACAGTACAGTAACTTAATGCTTAGTCATAAACTATTATGCAGTTCATCTCCAATATTTCTCCACAGAGTTTCCTACAGAGGTTCGGCTACAGCAGAAGTGGTCCCTAAAGGTTCCAGCAGGAGAAGAAGCGACAATTTATATGAAAAGTACTAGTCTGCTGAAGTGATGTTTCCTATAATATTAACATTCCACACTGAGAGGAAACCTTCAGAGTTAAATAAGCTGGCTTTTGTTTCCATTCTCAATACACCAGTGATATAGTAGAGTCTCCGGTGCATAGTCCTTTATTTTCTATCAGAGACTCATAATGTTTAGGAAAATATTCAGAATGGCTTCATTTCTTAGATCTCGTTTAACTGATGAGCTTCTCTGAAACAAAAGCACAGTAGATGGACATCACGTGGCCTGTCTTCACGTGAAGCTCTCCACTGGAGGCCGCAGTGAAAGCAGTCATGTCATTTTTATGGCCAACATGAACACACACCTGCAGCAGGCACACATTCATATGCTGTGGCTGTTTATTGTCTCATAAACCAGTATATGATGCTTAAAATCACATTACACTCGCTCCTTTTGCCTGCTGGGACTTGACACGTTACAGCATGTTGATGGGACCTGCAGGTGACACTGGATCGGACTAATTTATCAAAGATAAAGCCGGACGACAGACAATTATTACCAGCTTGGCTCAAACACACGTCCGTTGTGCTGCAGCTGGTAACAAAGCCAAGACAATGTGCTGGTTCTCCCGTCATTCTTCATGAATCTGAACCCTGATGAATCCTGCGCTTGTTTCTCCTCGCGCTACATCCAGGTTGCATGCTGGGACTGCAGCGAGAGGAGCGCAGTGACATCAGGTTAGAGCAGAGAGGGGAAATAAATCGTGTTTATGGTGCAGCGTATGAAGCTGGCAGCAGTGGAGGGTAATTATTATCACACAGTAAAAGAGATGATTGTACCTGCAGATTATGCCTCTCATTTTGCCGGACTGCCTTTCGCTCGTGTGTTTGAGCGGCTGCACCTGTACCCGGGCCTGGAGCCGGGCCTTATCGCGGCGTGCTGCATGTTAGCTCGTTCCTCATGCCAGGCCGCTGCTGTAAACAACCCCGCTAAGTGACCTATTTATCCGGGGCCATTCCGCTCACCCCAATTACTTTCCGGGCCGCTTCCCGTCGCTGCACCCTTCAATCGGTACGTCGCAGGAGCGGGACGGCCGCTTCCGTGTGCAGCGCCTCTGGTGGCGAGCGCTCATGAGCGGGTCCGGTCCGGCTCGCGACCGCCGGGCTCGGCTCCATCTGCATGTCTTTGTTTGTTTCGTGCTGCTGCGCCCCACGGCGCTTTAGGACGCCGGCTCCGTTTGCTTACGAAGTGGCACCAGTGCATTTTGTGCAACTGAGCCGTCAGCGGCCGTCGGTCAGGGGAAATTAACGAGTCCGCTGATTGCTCTGCTGGTAATTACAGAGTGCAGCTGGAGCAGCGCTGTGTCAGGCCCGGGAGATATTTTAAGCCGCGTCTGTCTCTCCGCACAACAGCCAGGTCACGTCAAGCTCCGCGGAGGCCCGGCTCAAGGCCCTGACGTGACCGCAGGCGCATTGGTGCAACCAAACGAGGTTCGCGGTGCAGAAGCCGCCGGACCTGCCCGCGACCCGTCACTTTAAAAGCAGGCGCTGCCGGGGCCCGAGCGGTGTTTCTCACAGCGGCCTGTAAAGCGGTGGCGTAGCAAACGACCCCGCCACTTAGCCTCCGTTGTGGCCTTTTAAAAGGCTCTCTGGCTCTGAGAGGCAACGAGGGGGACGTAACCGCCCTCCGCTGGTGCGCTGGTTAGGCCGTGCACATGGATTTTCACACAATCTCTGTCCGATGGCCTCTCCTCCAATGAATCTGCGCTATATATCAATATTAGGCCAACTGCTGAAGTAGCCATCGCTCACCGTTATCCCTAGTATAATGGCCTAATTGTCCAGCTACAGTATGCTAGCGTGTTGTGCATTTACCAGCTCAGCTCTGGAGTCCTTTAAAAGTATATTCACATTTACAGACCAGTG
Source organism: Betta splendens (assembly GCF_900634795.4). NCBI lineage: Eukaryota > Metazoa > Chordata > Actinopteri > Anabantiformes > Osphronemidae > Betta > Betta splendens. Next base: position 7,934,103 of record NC_040889.2, on the reverse strand, counting down.
ACTCATCCCATTCAAGCTGTAAGTCGGTCCATTATTTAGTCTTCCTCTCCCATTTCAACGTTTTCTATTCAGTGAAGAACAGCACAACGCAGCTCCCACACATCAGCTAGACCTAAAAAAGAAAAACGAATTCAGGAGAAATTTCAAAAGTTCCTTATGGGGGTTAAAAACTTCCTCCCCTGAGTGGAGCAGACACAAGGTGGAGGGATGGATGTACTGCCGGGGTGTATTTTAGTAATTGTACGGTGGTGATTCAGCATTAGTCACAGCTCTTAAAGCACTAGCTTTCACACACACTCTAGTCAAGACTTAGTCAACACATTTCTCCTTCTTCTGAGAATCTGGCCCTTTTTGGAGGTCACCTCGACCAATCCTAGGAATTGGAGATTTTGTTTATTAGAAAGGGTTTTACATCCTTGGTGTTTATATCAATGAGCAATGTTGGTGCTCACTTGCAAATATACGTGTTTTCCATTTGCAAGAATGTGCAAAGTCACGTCTGTGGTCAAAATGGAGCCAGAAACTAGAAAACAGTCTAGGATTCAACCTTTGATTAAACACACGTCAATGTGCTATTCGAAAAGACCAAAATTTTCCCCGGTAGCTTTTGACCTTTCGGGGAAATGTTTTAGAATCAGACAATAAACAAAAAACATGAAACAAAACTGTATCCAGTGGTGAAACGGGGCAGAACACATGCTGCGCATTTGTGACGGGGTCTTTTTTTTCCAAGACTCAGTTCACACTGGAGATGCTCACCGAGCATTAGTGCCCTTCTTAGAAAAAGACCCGCTGGCTTACGGTCACTGCTTCTTCTTCGCTTAAACAGTTTGTCCGGGGGGCAGAGTGTTGCGTAATTCCCCGCGTCCTCGGCTTCGCATTGGACGGGCCGGCTGTCGGTGTAAGAGGCTACGATGGTGTGAGGAGCACAGGGACAGAATGACTGTCCTGGTTCCAGCAGCGGTGCAGATGTCCGTGCAGGATCATTTAAAAAGAGGAAAGACATGATTCTTTCCTTCCTTTAATTAATTTCTTGGGTTATATTGCCACTTCTGCCTGGAAGAAATATATACAATGCAAAAACATAATGGTTCTTTTGCTTTGTCTGGTTTCTATCGAAGGCGCTTTTGCTGCAATCTATAAAAACATGATTTTGCACGCAGGGCTTACATAGATTTTCAGAGTCCTGGCATTGATTGGAGACGCAATTTGCCAACCTCTGAAATCCTTCAGGCCAATTTCCATATATATTTCTTGCTCAAATAACAATGCTGCCGTGTGGGGCGCGGGATAATATATTTTAGCAATGCTGAGCAGCGGAGAACAGATTATGGACTGAAATGAAGTCTACAGCATTAGTCCCCTTTTAAATCAACAGAGCTGCTGTGCGTCGCGTGACACAAACGGTTTCATTGGTTTGCAATGACTTTACAATCAAATAATACGCAGTAACTTGAAATTGGAAAAGCTATGATTTAAAGTGAAAGTAAACCTTATTGGCAGTTTTGACTAATGCAAGGGTTTTGTGTTACAGGGAACCAGAAGGCAGCCGCCGAGCATCTCTGCTCCTCTCTCATGTCTGGGCCTCACTCGCGCGCCGGGCAAAAATGGAAGACAGGGAACGTTCTTAGCCAACAGCTGTTGACCTTTCCTCTGACCTTGGAGACGTGCGGGAACCTCTGGCACTTAGCAGAGTCAGCTCACACTCACCAGCACGCTGGCTGTTTGCATGTCTGCTTTTTTTCCCCCCGCGTTGGGAGAGATCAGCCCGACTGAACGTTATGGAGACCCAGAGGACTACATGCCTACATGCACACACACACACACACACACACACACACACACACACACACACACACACACACACACACACACACACACACACACACACACACACACACACACACACACACATACAGAGGTAGCTAGCAGTGTAGGACGCAACCTTGAAAAAGCTCTGTTCTCTGGGGAACCTCCCTAAATGGCCTGTATGCACAGCGGAACAATTGCTCTGTTACTCCAACCTTTCTTACCTTTATTCTCCAGTCGATCCAGTAGAGATGGGAAGTTCCATTCTTTTAACTCTCTTTAAGTCTCCATCAGTAAAGTGAACGAATCATTTTGAGTCATTTGTTCATTTCGTTCATTTACAGCAGGTGGCGCTGTGGGCGTTGTAATAATGGTCGCAGTTCTCAAACACTAAATACTGAAAACAACATGGTTTGCTTCAGCGGACAAATTATAATCACAAAATCCCACTAGCAATTCGAACCATGTGAAAACCTAGCGAATACGCACCACATTAACGTGACTTATGTCCTGAATCCTCTCCGCCATTGTTGTTTAATAGCGCGACAGTTGCTTGGTAGCGGTCACATGGTAAACGAACGAACGAACAAGTGATCCGTAAAGATCCGTATGAACGAATCAGGAACGAACTGGAGCGCTTGCTGCTCTACAAAGCCTGCGTGGCTCCGCTGTCACATGATAAAAGAACAACTCATTGAGTGAGTCGTGAACGAATCATTTCTGTTTCAGGTCCTGCTGCCTGAGCTTAAGCAGCTGCTGCCATGTGGCCAGAGAAGGTACTGCACGTACTGAACGAGTCGTTCACTGAGAGGACTCGTTCCTCCCGAGTCATATAAAAGATTACTTCATATTGAATAATTCGTTCACGAACGACACATCACTACGATCCAGAGGAAACTGCGGAAGAGTTCCTAATAGAGTTGCATTAAAAAGGAACTAGCATTACTAATTTATTATTGTTTACCAACACCTGCTTTATTCATTTATATTACAGGCTCAGAGGAAAAGCTGCGAGGGTCTTTTTTACTTCAAATCATCATCGCTGATATCTTCACTCCATCCCCATTTCTAAGCTCCTTTGTTAAAGGTTCATCTCCAAATGTCATGTAAGGTTATCTCCACCAAGGTACAATCCAGGCCGTAATAAGGCTCAAGCACCGAGCAGAATAATAAGGGCTGAAACGCTTCACTGTGCCCTCAGCTGGCAGCGAATCAGCTCTTACTCACACAGTTACCATGTTAAGTGATCCGCTGGACTCCCATATCATGACATCATATAACATCCTGACTGCGCCGGAGGCCTTTAGCACAGAGCACGGCCCTTTTGAAGCAGGCCCGTGCCTCAGCTGCGTTCCAGCCCAGCAGGATGAATAGCTCCACACCTGCCTGGTGATGCTCCCTCTTCCACTTTGCGTGTCTGTTGCCGGCTTGGCTCGGCTCTGTCCTTGGCTCAACCTGCCCCCGAAAAACGAGTATACATTTGCATGCATTAGCACTCTCCCGTGGCTTGCCTGCTACCCGCTGCGCCGTCGAGTCTGATTAATGATCCGTGTGTGCCACTTCTCACAGCAGCTGAGCGGACCGCCTGCATGAGCTCACATCAAACACTCCAACGCAGGCGAACATTTCAAATTTCATTCTCTATAGAGAAATTGAAAAAAAAAACCCTTACGCTTGACTGGATGCTTGTAAACACTGCTATTTGAATGCATCCTGCCTGCTGGAGGTTTACATTCACCTATTCATCAGTACAAGGGATGATCTGAGTGCTACCTTGTGTATTAGTGACAAGATCAGCTGATGGGTGCCCTGGCCAAGTGGTACAGTAGACTACATCTCATTTGATGAAAACACGCTGAGCATTAAATCAAGATGCAGTGGATTCAGATGGAGAGTGAATCGGTGGCATTTGTCCAAAATCTGTTTAATCCAGTCACTTTACTGTGCAAATCTACAACCTGTTTTATTGCTTCACACAGAATGGACATAATTGTTTTATTTCTGTATGCACTGTGTTATATTGTACATTCATATTGATTCATTCGGTTCCACATTACAGGACTAATTATCACAATATTACAGGGATCGTTTCAACCAGTCACAGATGTTACTGCGCTCATCAGCCGTTTGATATTTATTTAAAGGCAGTGCAGAGATGGATGGGAACCCAGTGAGACAGGGGGAGGGAGATGGGAAGGACCGGCGGTGAGAAAGGATGGGGGTAGCCGTGGAAACCCTCACGCGTCGGCCGGCGTGCGAGCTGCCATTGGCCGATCATTCACCGTGTTCCTGCTGATGATGTGTGGAGCGTGGAGGACACCTCTCACGTCTTCTCCCTCTTTCTATCAAAGGAGAACTGTTTGTCAGCTGTCATAATATTACGCCTGCGTGCGATATTTCTAATTCTAATGTCCCGTGTCCACATGCTGTAGAGTGCTCGCATGCTGCCAGGTTTGCCATCACTCGTCCGGCGTTGCCAGGTCTGACTGGTCTAAGCCGTCTCCACCCTTTCATATGACGCAACAGTCCTTTAGTTTTGTGGGACCTTCTGCACTGAATCGTTGATAACAGAGTTCAGAAATACACCGAGCAAGCTATAATGGACACTTAGCAGGCACTCTTTAGGTGGTGACTGTGGAATGTTACACAACGTTGTCATGGAAATAGGAAGAGGTACACTGCATGCGCCTCTAGAACTGATCTGTTACCATGGTGAAGGTTCTGTTTAGCCACACATTCCAGCGTTAATCACAGAGCATTCCAGACTGCGCGCCTCCTTCCATGCCGCAAGAGCTGGATCCTCTTTGTCTCTTCTAATTGTGATATGAACTTGCTAACCTTTCACCATCCAGCTTATTTTGCATCAAAGGCAGGTTTGATCAAAGGATAATTGAAGTGACACATCATCCAAGGCCTTCCACTTTTATCGTTATCCAGTCGCCATGATGAAGGATGAAGAGACAAGCAAGTGCGCGTGGAACGGTGCATGAGGGAAACCTGAAGACGCTGGTGGTTCTGATGCAAGACTTTGAGACTCAACCTGCCAGTCATCAAAGAACACGTCAGGCCTTGATTCTATCAACGCCACTTTGTCCACATCAGCTGTGGCACTATGAACTGCTGTTGCTGATAGTGTTTTTTTCGTCTGCGGACGTTTGCGCTTGATGTGATATTTTTGCATATACCTGTACGTGTTGCAGATGTGACAGGAAGCAACAATAGCAGCGGGAAGAAAGGACCAAAGTAGTAAGAGGAGAAGAAAGGCAGGAGTGTGTGCAAAAATCCAAGTGTTTCTCTTCCATCGATTCAATGCAAAGACAGTTGCCATGGCAACACAAAGTCCCACTGTAAGCAGCTTTCACTCTCCGCCCCCTCTTGCTCTGCTTACCCACAAGGTATACAGGCACCCGCAGACGCCGGGCAATTATACTATGTTTTCTCTGATGGGGTGTTAACAGGCGACTTCCTCTGCTTCTTGTTTTATGCGTGTGTTGGCGTTCTCTGTCCTTTTGATCAACGTGTCCACCTGCCTAAACTGTCACCTGATGAGACGGGGACAAGTTTGCAGGAGCAATGTATGGTTGTGTGTTTATGTTGTTTGTGTTGGTGAAGACGCTGCAGTGTGTGTGTGTGTGTGTGTGTGTGTGTGTGTGTGTGTGTGTGTGTGTGTGTGTGTGTGTGTGTGTGTGTGTGTGTGTGTGTGTGTGTGTGTACAGAGAGAGATGTCAGAGAGAGAGAGAAGCAGTTATTCACATAAGCTGACAGCAGCAGGCTGAGGTGCTGTTTCCTCTCGCCCGTCACTCAAACTAAAATCAATTGGTGTAAAAAGCAATGAGGGAAGCTGGACTTAGGCAGCCTGCTCTCTCTCTCTCTCTCTCTCTCTCTCTCACACACACACACACACACACACACACACACACACACACACACACACACACACACACACACACACACACACCATCTCCTCCTCTCTCTTCATTCTCTATGTCTTTGCTGTACAGTCACACACACGTTTGCTTACAGTGCACCACACTCACCCATCCTCTCACATTTCAGCGTGGCCAGTGAACCATAACAGACCTGTCTCCCCTTACTCTCTTGTTAGGAGAGAGAGAGAGAGAGAGAGCGAGAGCGAGAGGGAGAGAGAGAGAGAGAGAGAGAGAGAGAGAGAACAGAAAATAACTACTGTACTGAAGACTGCAGATGCTTGTGTGCGCATATGAGTTCATAACCCTAAAGAATGAGCATAATAGCTGCTTCCCTGACACATGATTTCTAAGGAGGCAGCCTGATATACCATGTGTGATATGTACAAAAGGTATATTATGAGAAACACCAGATAAATGAATACATAAACATAAAATCACAGGTCGTCTGCCCTGTTCTTTCAGTGTTACCACAACAAATGTAATGTAATATTACCTGGAACGATATATTGGTATAACAGACCTGCATGTTGAATGCTTGGCCTGATCTTATTTTCTCTGGTTAATATTTATAGTGTATATTTCACCTTTGCATGGTATTCAACCAATGAAAAGGCTGGAACCGTATGTGGCCCCTTCAAAGGCCCTAGAAGCACCTCCCTTAAACTTAAACCCATGGACCAGACTCTCAGCAGCAGCTGAACGGGCTAATCGGCCTGCGTGGCCCTGCAGAACGGGCTGAGATTTGGCTAAGTGTGTTTGCACATCAGCTCCTCTGTGAGCCTCAGTGTCTAATGGTTACATAACGTGTCGCATTCTTCTCTGCACTGGCTCATGTGACATTTATGTGTTTGCACAGAAATGCCAAGTTGTCGTTCAAAATAGCAGGCACAAACTAAGAACTGAAGTAATTTCAGTGAAATGACTGCAGTGTCCTACTGTTAATTTTGAGTCGGTGATGTTGAGCAGGTCACTGTGTGTCTTCATTTGGATTGTTCCTGGGCAAAAAGAATTACACATCAATTTTAAGATTACCCATTTTTATAAGCTTAGAAAGAAAAGAGCATGATCTTGGCTTGTCAAGATGCACTGCAGCATTTTAGAAGCATGTTGAGTTTATGTCTTGATTTTTGCATTGATTGTTTATGCAAACTTCTTACGTAAACTTCTAAACTTCTACAGAACCCCAGCAAAAGTAGTAGCGGTAAAATTATACATTAGACTAACTGTTTTTATTTTGGCCTGGATTGTTGATTCAACACACACACACACACACACACACACACACACACACACACACACACACACACACACACACACACACACACACACACACACACACACAGTGCGGTCACAGTGGCTGCTCACAGTTTATTCCCCTCCAGAACTAACAAGACAATGGACAGGACATTTTCTATATAATGGGTATGCGACATGAGTGTGTGTGCCTTGGTGTGTGTGTGTGGGTGAGAGTGCATAACCAAAGTGTATGAGTACAGTATGTGCTGTGTGAGTGATCCCCCACTGGGAGCCCTGTAGAGAGTGCATTAATCAGACCCAGGGGAACCCGGGCTCAGACTAGCCTTTGCAAGACATTGTGTTAATGTGTGTGTGTGTGTGTGTGGGTGGGTGTGGGTGTGTGCTAGCATGCTCACACAGACGACACTTACATCCTGACATTTACAGTAACAGGTAATACACTATATTAGATACCACACAGGTTGTTGCACTGAGGATTGTAACAATAACACGCTGGTCAGGTGATTTAATTTACGCTCATGTGAACAAAAAAACACATAAATGCCTACAGTATCCAGAGCATTCACTGAGGAGCAGGACTGTAACAATCGATTGTGTCCACCTATCCTATCGCTGTCTTATCTTACTTTCATTACATTCAATGAAATCCATTTTTTCTTTCTGGGCATCTCAAATGTGTTTTTGTCATAATTCTTTCCTCCTAATCCTGGACTCCTGCAATGTGTTCGATCTGGTCAGGTGATGGGAAAGAAATAAAGGTTATAGCTGGGGAGAGAAGGAAGCAAAAGGAGGTGAGGTACAGTAGAGGCACAGACACATTTAAATGAGTGGCTGGCAACAAGAGGCGGTATTAATTGCACTGCCAAGATTTCAGACTCTTCCTGGAACAGCTGAAATATCAGAACATTTAATTAAGTTGTCAAATTTAGAGAAGAGACAGAGAGAGAAAGAGAGAGAGAGAGAGGGAGGGAGAGAGAGCGAGAGAGAGAGAGAGAGCAGTTCTTTAGGCAGATGAAACGTGTTCAGATTTTTGTTGTTTCGTCAACACAGCCACGGGATACGGTCCTGCACAAAATAGCCTGTGGAGATCGTTGCAGGGTGAATTATAAGGGTAAAAAATTGAGTAAAATAAAAACAAGCTAGCAAGAGAGGGGAAAAAATCAGAAGTTAGAGTGAAGACAAAGATCAAAGGCATATCACAACAGATAGACACACTGCTCTGCGTATGACCCTTTTCACGAAAACAGAGACACAGTGAGAGTGAGAGAAGGAGAACGGTTATTCGCGTGAGCCTGGGCGCCAACAATATGTTCCTCCTCAATATGGTGCTTTCTTTGTGTAATCCTCACTGCCCACACTTATTATATAGAACACAAGCGCACATTTGAATGCATCTTCAAATATTCTACACTTTCTGCAGTTTTTCACACTCCCACACGCCCACAGGCCTGCATAGGCAATGGTAGTGTTATGCATGAGAAGGTGAGCCTTCACACACACACACACACACACACACACACACACACACACACACACACACACACACACACACACACACACACACACACACACACACACACACACACACACACATATGGTACACAGGCACGAAACATGACACAATTTACCTTGGCTCTGAAATGGAGAATGAATCACCCAGAAATCTGCCCTTTCTGTCCTAAACTCTTAGCTTCACAATCCCATTCTGCTTTGTAGAGCAAGCAACAGAATCAGTGGCTGATGCTGCTTTGTGTCTTTATGATTTGTCATACAAGCTCTTGTTTTAGCACCTTCCAAGGAAGAATTGTTAATGTACAGTATACACTGGCTCAAAAGCTTCCACAGTCAAATGTTCCTGAGTAACCAAACTCTTTCTTAGAACGAGGTTGAAAAGAAATAAGGAAGGTTTTTAGTGGGAGAGAACGAGACAGGGAGAGAGAAATGGACTTGTCTCCCAGTGTGGTTCTCTCCAGTGTCGCCCTGACATTTAGGTCAGGCCAATATTCTAAATGGCATGAAGACAGATTTACTGAAGGCTGACTGTCACACACTCTCCGCCTGCCTGATCATCACTACAGATTTTCTTAGCCGTTTGCCACCTTAACCTTTGCTCTTGCTTTTGAAGCTCACTGTGCGACCCTGTTAATCAATGTATCTACTGAGACTTTGGCTCAGTCGATGATGTAGTTTGACCCTACTCAATGAAACTGCAGTGTCATTTACCGCACCTTGCTGAAGGTAGTGTAACACAATTGAGAAGTAGAATAATACCTGAGCAGGTGATTCCGTTTGAGTGAGCGTTTCACTTTAAGACAGTGTTGCATTATGGGTCGTTTCTATGCTTTACGCTAGGCTAACAGGTTTTTACCCAGTTTTTCCAAACTAGTGCGTTAGCTATATCCTAAAATGTTTAATTATAAACATCTAAAGTTTTATTTCGAATACAGGAAATGTTTTACAGTTTCTAAGTGGTACTTCTTTTCGATTTTAACATGCTTGCATAGTCAGACACCGGTAGAAGCCGTGTTTAAGCTAGCTAGCTTAGCGAAATCTCCTCTCACAATCAACCGCCAACCACGTACGGGTAAGATTTTCTGTTGCTACTGTATGTATTTCAAAACCTAACGTTCATCTGTTATTGAAAAAAAAGATATTATTAATAGAAAACATTTTTACTGTTTAATTTTACAGCTTGTTAATGAATAGTAAAGAGCCCCGAGTCTGACATTTAATGCTTTCTTTTGATTACTGAAACATTTAGTGCATTGTTGACTTTTAAAAAACCTTTACTTCATAGAAGGAAAAAATGAAAGTAGCAGCTTTAGTTTTAAAATCTTAGTAATTCACAACAGTGTGGCTTTACAGGCCGGAATGAAGCCACTAGTACTGGTAAAGACAATAGTTAGAAGTAACCAGTTACAACCAGGAGGCAGTGACCTGATGTGCACCTCTAACAGCCTAATAACCCATGCATACTCTACGGGGAGGGCTTGTCTCCTTGTATTAGTTGAATGAGTTGCAGGACAGCACTGAAAACAGCTCATTGAGATTCACACTCCACTGCAGAAACTGTTCAACAGCCACTTTGTGCTAGTATTTGTGCTATTTTCTTCTCCTGAGATGAGATGAGATTGTTAGGGCTAAGACCACAGTTAACCCAGAGTGTCTGTTATCTACTGATGCCTTCCACAGACATAGCATTTACTTTCCCTTTTAATTTTTCATCGCCTTCTCCAGCAGGAGGCACTTTGTGACTATATTTTAAAGTGTTCTATAAATGGGGTAAAACCCTCCTGGCATACAGTACAACCTTAAGGCATCTCCCTCCTTGTCACTACCTTTCTCACCATTCCTTCCTTTGTGCAAAACGTGATTTATTCTAAGCACTGTGTTCATACGGCATCCCCACCTCCTCCTCCTCCTCTCCTGCTCGTCTTCCTCCTCATTCCTTTCTCACACCTCCTCGTTGAGATGAAACAAACCCGGGTGACAACACTAAAGATGACAAACAACTCTGTCATCTCGCAGCAATGCTACAAATTAAAGCAAAGGAGGTGGGAGCATTGTAATGAGCCACGATAAAAACGCACCCTATATGTGTAGCACAGCGTTAAATGATGAACTGTTATGACACAAGGCTTCATAAACAACTCTTTGCTTATCAGTGGCCTCTGTGTTTCTGCCTTCTACTGTAGGTTTGTTCTAACAGATACCTTTAAGCATGCCACAATTAATCATTATAATATATCAATACAAGACAGAGTTGTGTTGTGAAATAATGCTGGGTAAAATACATAATTGGCAATTATTATGTATTTATTATTTTGTGTTATCCAGTAAATTGTTCAGTACTCTGTCTTCTTCTAAACCTAATGTCTACTCTAGACACTCGTACAGTATCACACAATGTGAGTGTTTTTCTAAAGAACCAAGTTCCTAAACTGCTGTTTCATTAGACCTCACTGGTTGGTCTACATTATATTGTAGTGCTTGGTACAGCAATCTAACAAATTCCACACATAGTAATACCAAAAGCTTAAAATATCTTAAATTCTGACCACAGGGCATTTTTTGCTGCAGCGTCTTCTCTAGAAATGGATTATATAGTATGTTTAAAAGAAAACTTATACATATAATTGTATTTTAACACTGACTTTCATCAGAGTGCATGCATTATCTGTTGACTGATACTATAATAATACTGGGCTGCTTCAGTTTCAGATGGATCCTCTAACGCTCAGTAAACTGCAATTAGCATTGAATGGGAGGTAACTGTGTCCCACGCACTACTGCCGTTAAATGCCAAGTGGCAACAGCAGTAAGCTGCTTGGCTGTCTCAGTGATGCAAGAGCCAGTGGATACTGGGGACCGTCCAGTCACTAGGGCCAGACAGAGACAGAGGCAAGGCCGACGCAAGGGGGAGGAGCTGGTTGGCTTCGATGGAAAGAGGCTGAGATTGCGACACATGCATAGGTGAAATGAAGCTCGTGAGGTTGAAGGTTAAGGGAGGCACACACCGCCGACAGGGAGCCTTGAATAGGAAAACGGCTAAATAAGAAGAGGTTCCCCAGACTGGGTAGAGTGTGGACGATGCAGTCTGTCAGGTTTCCAATCTGTCAGCACAGTACCTCTGGTCCCCTCAGGCCACATAACACAACCCTGCCTCCTTTTGCGTTCTCATCCACACACATAGCATGTCCTCATACACCCTTTTTCCCCAGCGGTGCAGTTCACCACACAGTGATTTTGCTATTGGGATAATAAAAAAATGGTTTATATTTGTCTCTTTCTGAGGCTGACTGTTTATCATGCAAATATGTCTTGAATTAAATGCTACAGAGGGCGTTATCTATTTTAAGGAAAGCCTTTAGATACAATTTGAGTCAGTAGATTGATTCAAAAGTGGAGTTGCACTGCCATCTTCTGGATAAACGGTAATATTACACTGGCCTTTAGAAACTTGAGTATTCTTTAATAGCACTTATTTTACAATAGAGAGCCTTAGAACTAGTAGATCTTTTTTTTCTAAATGTGTTCCCTAGAATACAACCACACAAAATCCTCGACATGCACTGTAACGTGAGAAAGCAAATGAGTAGAACACCAGCGCACTGTGTGAGGACAGTCTCTTGTTTTAGTCAAGAATTGTATTACAGGCTTCAGGGTGTGACCCAGAGATTCAATATGGTTCTCCTGTGGTGTATCAGTGACACTGTGCAACCTGATATGATAGCGGCTAGAAGCCTGAAGTGTTGTGATTGTCTGATTTTCAGATATCGGTGCTGTGTGTCTTTCTGAAATCTGTCTTTGTGTCAGTCGGCCACAACATTAACATCACCAGGTGAACTCGACCCTTCTTGCTATAGCAGCACGGATTAATTTAAAACATAATCCTTTCATGCTGTCATGCGACTTAGCCAGTAATGAAACATGTACCCTTTCACCTCAGTACGCGAAGACTCTGTCCTCGCTTTTTATATTCTTTGTATCACAGCTACTGTTTGTCTGTGTACGCCACGGGTGATGTGCCAGGTTCGTACTGTGCGTCCTCAGAGTGGGTTCCAGTGAAGAGTAGCCTTCTGCTGTGCCAGTGCTGGCGTTTGGCCATTTTTCTAAAGGTGCCAGCATGGTTTTGGAGCCAGCTTACTAAAGGTCAACATACCCCAGATGGAATCAAGTGACTTCTACTGAGCTGCAGTGTCACTCAAACCGCTACTTTATCACACATACAGTAGTGTCACACTGCAGTTGTCTTTGCCTTTACTGCCTGAGAAGGGTTACAAGCACCGAAGCATCGGTTAATGTCAGAATATAATTGGAGTCAGACTTTGTTGTCATGAATAGTTGGATGCGTAGGTCGGAGTTGATGATAGCCATCTAACTTTATTTTGTGTTTTTATACTTTTTCAGGTTTGGCCATGGCTCCAGCTGGCACGCCTCCATCCATCAAATGCTTTTTAGGCTGCTTTTCTATGAGGACGTTGGACGTGTACAACAGAAGACGTGAGTGCCCATGCCTGCCAGTAATTATATGCAGTAGAGCCAGTGTGTACCCATTCTGTGGTATTGGTGCTCTTTTAATGTGTGAGTCGTTTCTAATAAGATTGACTGTATGAAAATATATATTTTAACTACAATTACTAAAATTCCTTCATATCAGGTACTGGTATATGCAATTCATTAATGCCTGGTTGCACACGTGCTGTAACACAAGCACGCCCAAATGTCATGCATCCATTTTTGAAAGGCATTCAGCAGGAGCACAACTGGATGTTAGCGTGTCAAGAGGCTGAACCCTTTTTGACCTATTGTATTATGAACCCTGTGAAACAGCGGCTCCAGAAAATCACATGACAGGCAGGGATGAAAGGAACTTTGGTATTTGATGTTACGATTTGGATTTAACTACGCCGCACGTCAGCAGGTGCTAAAATTAAATGATAAATGACTCCGAGGAGACAGAGGCAAGCTCAAATTCTCTTTAAAGACCCACAGCGCAGTCAAGAGTTTATTCATTTGATTATCACCATGGACGCCTGCTACTACAAGAATACTTAAGTCAATTAAATCCTGATATGCTGCTCATATTAAACTATTTGAAATGACTTCATTATATGTAAAACAACCTTTGAAGTCAAAATCATGAAACTGCAGTTCCTCTGGACTGTGAATGGACCCAGTGGTTTATGTTGTTTTGCAGAAAGTTAATAGCCTTAGTTACAGTTTGTATTCATTGTTCGTATTTGGAGGCAGTTGTTCATAAAATAAAAAGATAGATTATATCCTAACTAAACTACTTTGATGGAGCAAAAACACCAACAGGACATTGAAGAATACAATATTGACAGTGACAATAATGAAAAGTATCATACACTTTAGGTGAGAGAAGTGTGAAAGTCAAAACAAATGGCAAAGCACTAGACTAAGGTCACTTATTAAAGAGGCATTCATATATATCAACAAAACACTGAAACACCCTTTGTTTTTTTTCTGAATGTACTGTATAAAAGTATGAATCATAGAACACAGTTTCCCTAACAATGACGTAGAGCGTTGATGTTATAATGCTGCTACACTCTAACATCCTCCCTGTCATCTTTGAGCCTACCCTGTCATCGCCTTGTTTGTTGCTGCCTGGCGTCGCCTCCATTTGTACCACCAGTAGCACAGTGAAAATATGTAGAGTGCAAAGAACGCTGGCAGATCGTAGAGGAAAGCAAGGACAAAGGATCCAACGACTAACAGGGCACAGACGAGGAGCCTGGTAATGTGACTGAGGCTGCATAATATAGTCCAGGATATAAGACCCCCTGACTCTTTTAGTGTCTCGGAGGAGTTGCTCAGATGTTTGTGGGATGGGGGAGCTGACTGATTAAATCTCTCCTTTTGGGCTTCTGTTTGTCCCCCAGCCTCTTGGTGGGCGACTGATCGTTTCTTTATTCGATAGCTGCCTTCCTGGTTCCTTCCAGAGCTGAGAGCTGCGGCTGATTCAGTCAGTGACGGCCCACTTTGGGCTGCTAAAGTGGCGCTGAGATCTTGACTGAGATGAGCACTTGAACTGAAATCTGTCTGTAATTCAGAGGGAGAATGGGCTGGATCTGCTGTGGCCAGTGACTGGCTTTTTCCTCTTGGGGAGCGTTTGTTGCTTCTAGTCGCTGTGTTCGGCTTTGGGACTTGGCAGAGACTCACATTTGGACCTGTTGAAAATGAAAATACAGTAGAATCCAAAGCACCATTGAAGCCTTTCTCACCGAGAACATGGCAATCGTGTGTAGTATCAGGTGTACCCGCCATGCCGCCCTCTGTTTTACCAACAGTATTTGTGTCTCTATTACAGTCTGGCTCTTTCCAACTGAAAACCTCTTCACAAATCCCCCTGACCAAGTCTTCTGCAAATCTTTCTATGAGCGTCCCCTCTAGTCCCGACTCCATCACTTCATGTGCTACAGTATTTTCTGCTGTAATGGGGTCTTTTGTTGCCTCAGACAATATCTTACTCTCAACAGGTTGATGCGTCTCAACTTCTGCTGACAACTCTTGTTCTTTCAATTCAGCCAGTGTGTTCTCCCTCTCCTCCCAAGGGCCGTCCACGTTACCCATCAGCTCCGCCATTGCGTCTATTTCCAACTTTCCAACACTGACCCTTTCATCTTCGCCTCTCTGACTCATATATTCCTCTGTTCTTCTTAATGGCGCGCGTTGGCGTCGAGCTTCTGTTAAAGTGTCTTTCTGGGCAACGGTCTCCTTCACTGTAATTTCTTCTGGAGTTACTGCGCTAGCGTCATCCTTCTGTGAATGAGTCCATCTCGCTTTGACCACCTCCACGGGGTTCGGGACGCCTTTATCTGCTGAGAAAGGTCTGATTCTATCACGGTCACATTGCGAGACCTTCATCTCGTCACTTGAGTGCGCTGTGTGTGATGATGGGTTTGTTTCTCGTAGCAGCCCACTCAGGCACTTCTCTTCCTCTGTCTGATTTGAGACTAATACATGCTCCTCTGTTTTAGGTTTCACCGCACAACTCTCCTCACATAATTGTTTCCGATTGACTCCATCTCCATGTGGCTGCAGAGGTCCCATTTCATTTTCACTTCCCTCATTTTGGCTCATCCTAAACTCCTCACATTCCTTTTCATCTACATAGCTCTGGGAGATTTCACACTCCTCCGTTTTCAGTGGCCTAAATATCTCCTCTTCTGCAGATACTCCATTTTCCTTACGATTCATCACAATCTTTTCCTCTGCTGCTCGCCTGGATGTGGAAGCGACAAACCCCTCCCCATCCTTTGTCCCCTGTCTGATTGTCTCCTTAAATGCCAGCGTGTCACCCGTTGCATTGTGTGCAGTACCTGTAACACCCTTTTCTCGGCTGGAAGAAAGACCTTCATGCAGCCTTGCTCCCTGTGAGATCCTATCAACAGCCCTGGCATTCGGAGACTCTGGCATTGCTGTCATGTCTGTTGTCTTCGACTCCCCTGAGCTTGTTACTAAGTCAGCTATGTGCAGTGTGAAGGGCTCATCTTCTCCTATTGCTCCTGCTTCTCCTATTATTTCTTCTCTTTCTCGCTCCCAAATCGCATGCTTGTGACACTTAGTTGAACTGTCAACAGAACCTTCGGACACAGGTGTTGCCCCCTTGAGGCTAAATTCCTGTGGAGTGTCTGTAACAGTCTTTGTCTGTGACCTTTGGGATGCATCTTGTGACACTGTGTTGTCATCCCCCGTGCTCCTGCCACATCCCTCCGCTGCCTGGTGGTCTTCAGCGCTCAAGGACACGTCAGCCAGCTGAGTTTCTCGAATGGCAGACAGCAGCTGACATGCAGCCAAGGCGCGTGCATGTAAGGTCGGGGGTGTATCTGTCCCTACCTGGGATTTTTGAAACCCTTCACTGCTTGATACGCATCGGTTCTGGGGCTTCTCGTGGTTTGAGGGAGACACAGACGCCGCTGTCTGCAGCCATTCTGACTCCGGAACACCAGAATGGTCCTTACAATCTGGCCCATTAAGAAATGCCTGCCATACCTCACACACTGAGGATCCTTTATCGGCGTTTTCATCAGTGCCGTTAAGAAGGCTCTCCCACATATTATTACCAGGACCTCTATCTTCTATGTCCCTCTGCAATGCTCCTGCCAAGGTCAGCTTTTCTCCCCTAAACCAGATGTCGTCCATGTCACAATTCTCCCACTCCCGCTGTTTATCGTTGTTCCAGTCTAGCGTCATGAGAGGAATCTGGTGGTAGGTGAGGACCTCGTTCGAATGCTTCTTTTGACACTTATAGAGAAAGCCGTCAGACTGGGTTAACGGAACCAGCGCAGGCTGAGAGACCTTCTGGCCACTGGCTGAGTCAGGTGAGCAAGCCTGTGGCATTTGTTGCCTCCTCTGGGACAAGTAGTCCTTCACACATGCCTCACGTGTCGCTCTGTCCTGGTTTCTCCTGCTACACACCTGTCAAACGGACCAAAGGTCAAAGGTCAAGGCATAGGTTTCTGCTTGAACTAGATCCAGGGTCTGCCAGCACAAAGTTCCATTAGCTTCTCATCTTTAACGCTATCAGCTACTTTAAAACTTCACGCTACCTTGATGACTTAGTGATTTGAAGTACAGTATAACATTATCGTGACCCTGGAATGCATGGCAACGCTGCTGCAGCCTCAGCACATCATGATTTTGTTTATATCATCAACTTTCCTGCTTGTTCATAAGCAGATTTCATTTATTATTAATAGTCTGCACATGACTGATCTCAGCCATGCTCTCAGGTGTCAGGTTAAGTTTCCAGCTCTGTATTCTAGGGCAACGGACCTTTGCAGGCAGAACACACATATTTTCTACCATTATACAGTTTCTACATCTTTCAGGGCCTGTGGAGGTGTCATTTTACTGAATCTGTACCAGTTCATTTTCTTGCTTACTGTGAATTGGTCAAAACAAAATGCAGCAATGAGTATTTACAAAGTTATTTGAATGAATTAAAAAGACTACCAGAACTTCTTCCGGGCACCAAATGTTCTCCTGAGTCACACTGCATCGACATAAATAACACGAAAGGTGAAAAGGGGCTGAACGATCTTTGTACACACTGTACATACATAGTGTACAGCATGTTATAACCAGACACAAATAGGACTGGTATTTCTGTGGCACATGACATCTGGCTCATATTGAGTGTGAGCAGTGTTTACTGCCTTTGCATTTCACTTCCTCCCACACTTCAGAGACAGAGAGCATTTCTCACCAAACGTTTGTGTTCTTTACAGTGTGACGCCTGGATCTCTGGGTAGTCAGCTGTCCTCCTGTCACCCTCCGCCGTTTTAAATGCGGCGTCGGTTTCTGAAAATAAATACCAAAGTCTACATTACTACTGTAAATAACAAGTATATTCATGTAGGTCTACAGAAACACACCTGCTAGCTGTGTTGCTGTGTTAACGGTAATGATCTTGTTCTTTAAACTTCCCCTCCTGTAGAATAGGACAGAAATAATGCTACATTAGCGTAACTGCATTTTTTCCATGTTTCAGTTTCCAAAAAAATGTTTCAAGCTCATTTCAAAGTAAATTAGAGCAGCCTTTACAACACTTGTTTCTTGTATTAGTATCATCAGACATTTGTAAAATCATTCAACACAAGGAAGTAAAAAAGAGGGGTTTATAGCCTGGTGTCTGGATGGAAAATAAAGTATGTGTATGTGGCTTTCCCCTTGTCACACAGCGACGTCATGGACCCTGAAATATGGCCATAAATGGGCAATTTGTGTCCAGCGGTTTAATCATCCCTCACTACAGAATAGTTTACTGTAAACACTCTGGGGCCCAGTGATCCAGTACTGCCAGCCTGTGCCTCCATTTAAGTTTAAGCTCTCATGTACAGTAGCTAATCAGTTTGTAGTGACTCTGTGTGACTATATGATGAATGACTTCTGGTGATTCAGAATCAGATGGTTTCACCTCTTAGCTTTGAGACAGCTCCTCTTGTGGCTGGCACTTTCCTCGCCCACTTGAAGCCCTTGCTCCTTCATTAGTCCTCTCTGGTGGCAGAACAGGACATAGTTCATATCCTTGTTGTTGGCCCAGAAAGTGCCCCCTGATGTTTCATAGCGCAGGCAGAACTCCACTCTAGTGCCTTCCCTACCGAAAGGAGGAACCAGTGTGTACTTGAAGGTAAACCGGTCTGTTTTTATGTCACTGGATCCAGGCACGTACTCCGCGAGGAGATCAAAGTAGCTGTTCCACTGATCCAGACTGAGACGGACATAAACAAACTTGGTGTAGCAGACGTTGACCACCCTGATGATACCGCGCAGTGTGGTGGTCCCTGGGAGAAGCTCAATGCTTTCCAGCTCCACCATCTGTGCCTGTAACCTCAGGTCCAGCTCCTCTGGGGATGAAGGGACTGTAAACAGACAACTCATGTAAAACTCTTGTAAAGGATGGGTTGCCTCCCCCTTAGGTGACTGGCTGACCTCTGCCTCCGTAACTTCAACATTGTCAAACTCCTTGACTGACACCAGGTTGAGGCCGAAGGCGTCAGCGAATGACACCTTCCTGCGCACGACCACCGGCGGCTCGGGCTCCGAGTCCTCTTCCGTTTCCTCCTCTGTGGTGGACTCAGCCGGAGACGAGGCCTCCGTCGCGCCTCCTTCCTCCTCCCCGCTCCGTTTCCCCAGCTCGTCCTCCTGCATCATCACTTTATCCTCCACCAAGGGCTGCAAACACAGGGCCTCCATCGTGCGCGGTGGTCGGCGAGGCAGCCGTCTGTCTATCCTGCCGTCTGTCTGGCTGGGAGGGTGGCACACACCAGAGTGCCCCTGGCCTGGCTGCAGTGAAACTGTAGAAGGGAGCGCAAGCACAGGACGTGACTTGACAGATGGAGTTCGGTTACAGCTGAACTTTGTTAGTCATAGCCAGGCCTATTAATAGGACACACATAACTAGACCAAGCCAGTAATCCCTCACATTGTATTTGTTAGCTACATAAAAATAAAATTAAAGTTTTTTCCAAAGCATATCAAAGATATAAATTACATAATGACTAAATCCATATTTGAGCTGTCTATATTTAGCAGCTTTAGCAGCAATATAATCCACAATCCAAGCTAATGTTTTACCTTTACCATCAGCTACTTATGATGTGAGTGTAATAGTGTGATATAAAATCCTCCACTCTGCACGGCGGCCTAGCGGTAAACTAAACTGCCAAACATTTGCATGTTCAGTAGGACTGTGCACAAAATAAACACTTGTGCAGAGTTTAGCAATAATATGCAGTAGTGAGCAGGTCTGCAACTGAAGGACCACGGTTCATGCACTCATCAGGTGTCGGCCCTGTTAAAGCGTACCATAGCAACACCGTGTCACCCTACCTGCTGCAGGGGAGCCCGTGGTGACCTGTGACCTCTGCGCCGACTGCAATACAAGGCAGAATATTTCCGTTGAGCTCGGTAATGTATCATGCTATTGTGTGTTGGCATTCGGTTTGCGTATCTACAGACCCTGACGTATCGTTGCCATTAGAGGCAGCCTTCATTTTTTAGGTTCACTGCATCTTGGAACAGAAGACTGAACACCATTGTGCTCTACTCTCTGCCTCGCTCTCTCCCTCTGTGTGTGTGTGTATGTGTGTGTGTGTGTGTGTGTGTGTGTGTGTGTGTGTGTGTGTGTGTGTGTGTGTGTGCGCACCACTGTCTCAGATAGGACGTTTAATTCAACTAATCCTTCATGTGCAGTGTTACTATATCCCTAAATCCAGTAGATCTTGTAAATACACTTTAGTGCTGGGTGTACAATTCTACTCAAGTAGGTGAGTGGGGAGTTTGTCCTCTAAGCATCCTTTGTTCTATCTTTTGAAGCCAAGAGTTTCTCATTTGTCTTTTTCATTTGCAGTTCTGTTCTTTAAATAGGTTTTGTTTATACATATAATGCATTTTAATGCATTTAACAATAATAACAAGGAGCGCTACTCAAGATGTGCTCATGCATATGTTTAGTAAATGTATAATATTTATTAATTTTGGTCAGAATAGCAGGGACTAGAACAATAAACTAAATCAGCCAAATCACACCCACTCTAACAGTCTGTACATATGGTGTAAGGATAACTTGTGTATCAGTAGATGGCACTGTGTGATCAGAGAAACAGTGCATTTAATAAGCTACTTTAAAAGCCAAAATTAATTAGCATTTTAAGTTTGCACCTTTTTGACAATGACTTCAGAGTGTACAGAGAAAATATCTCAATCTATACCGAAGGGAAGAAATGTCTTATCTTTTATCTTCACTGTTGCGATGGGCAGCGTCAGTTACACGCTTTGACCAGTAGGCGGCAGCAAACCCCCACAGTTGCTCTGTCTACCTGTTTTCTCTTCCGCTCATCATCACCTCCCAGGTGCTTTTCCTCCCGCTTCTGTTTGAAGACGTGTTTAAAAGCAGCTACGACCAAAAACACAAACAAAAACACGCACATTTAGAGGAGACGTTTGCTGGACGTTAAATGCGGCGACTGGATTATTCTGATGCACTTTCATAAAGAACAATACTCGCGTTTTTAGAAATTCTACACAATTGTTTTTCACAGCCTGACAGTTTTTGTATATTGTGAAAATTAGGCAGTGGTCCAGGATACCTCGCGCGTGACCACCAATGTGGGGAAATAAGTAGCGCTGGATAAGGATCAACTTATAATAATAATTATTGAGTCGTAAATATATGTCGAGTTTTTATGATGTCATGAATCCAAAATGCTTCGTTTTATTATATTTTTAAATATGACACACGGAGTTAAACACACCAGCTGCAAGCAACCAAATATAAGTCTTATCAATGCACAAATCACATTTCTCACACTGCGACATTTATAATATTAATAACTCATAAGACAGCATTTTAAAAAGTTGACAGGGGAAGGAATGAGACAAGAAAGACTTCTGGCGTTTCTTACATTTTTAAAAACTTGCCCCCACCCTTTTCCTTTCTTCACTCGATAAGAATCTGGTCATTCGTTTCTTGACCGTGAACGTCTCAGCGGTTTGGGTGGAAAAAAGGCAGATGAAGAAGAAAAAAAGAGACGAGCTGGATAAAAGCAACGCGTTTTAAGTAGCGCTCGGTGTTTGACTGGCTTCGGGTCTGCTCTTGAATGAATACATAGGTTAAAGCTGAATAGGTAAGAAAAGCCCTTCAGGAGACAGGGCATCTCACAGTATATGTTTGTAAACCTTGACTGGACATTTGAATGTAATATAGAGATCGTCTATAAGGTGTATATTTAAATCACCGTTAGAATGATCATAAAACAATAACAGTACACAGCATATTGTAAGTTCATTTATATAGGCACTATTTAAAAGGACATTAAACTATATTTTTTAATAAAAATCTATAAATTAATTAGGTGCTATTAAAGAGTATTGAAATGTTGAGGCTTTTTCAATTTCTAAGCCATAAATACCAATACTGGCGCTGCACTGATTCTAGAGTCAACTTACTGTATGTTCTATGTCGTGCCATTTATACATTTACACTGCATGTATATTTCTATATTAATGTAAATCCTCTACGTTCATTTCTGTGCCGATGATTATTTATATCATTCGTGCTTGATTATGAAATACTTATGAATATTTTAGAGTAATTTATTACGCAGTATATCAATATAAAAGCTTGCATTTTAAGATGAAAAGGAAAATGGTCTAATCTCACTGTGGTGTGGAACCGGAGAATGGTACACGTAGATGCGTGATGAAATGGGTTTTATTAGAATATTTTATTTGTCTGCTCGCCGATGTCTTTCCAATACGCGGAGCTGAGGCGCATTTATCTTTGGATCAGAGACGTCGTCCCGTTACCGGCTCGGTTGCCGGTTCGATGCCGAACGCCTCCGCTCACAGACGCCGAGCCTGCCGGTGCGCGCGTCCGCTAGCGTGACCACACCACGCCGTGACACGCGTGGGGAACCGAAGCGGCAACAAACTTTTCCAAAAAATACTTTTGTTTACATGGCAGGTGGCCCTTGACGTCACACGGGGTCGCAGTACGCCCAAAAATAACAACACACCTCCGCGCACAAGCAAGTGCCTCCCCTGAGGGGGTTTCTAGTCCCAAATATACTTGCTTGCTGGGATACGGCTTGATGTGTGTTTGAATCGCAACGCAAAAAAACAAGGCGCCTCTTCCTCGCATTGCGCGTCATTCAAACAGGACTCCGTGTACTGCTTTTCTCTCTGTTGCATTAGTAATAACAGCGGCGTTGACGAGAGACAGCAGGAGCGAGTGTGTGCGTCTCCGGCAGCGGTGCCCAGCGGAGGAATATTTGAGCTTTTTTTATTTACTCTGCAGCTTGTTGTTCATTTTCTCTGCGTTATGGTGAACTTGGACAGTCACGTGTGAAGATCTCCGCGAGTGTCGAGGACGGCGACTTCTCACCTGGCGCGTCCCTTTGACTTACCGTGAGGGAAATATACCTGCCGGTCTGTGGTAAGTTTCTCAGCCCGAGAGCTTATTTCTGCCCGAACTCTGACTTTTTTTACTTCCATGTTCACTGCACCGTAGGAAGCGGAGCGGCCAAGTTTATCCTGTCTCATCTGACGCTTTGCAACTTCACTTGCAACTTTTTATTATTTACCCGTTCTGCGCGCACTTCCTGTGTTCTAGTCGAGGAGCAGATGTTTCCACATTTCCCCGTTGTGCGATGTTCGGCTTTTTGAAGCCAGAACCTCCGCACACGAGCGCCAGGCGCAGCTCTGGTGCCCGATGACGCGGCTCGGTGCATATTGCTTTCACCTTTATTCAGTTTTTAAAGGTAGATTCCAAAATATGGCCCATAAACTATTTTTCATTCAAATGACACCTAAAAACTAATTTTGTGCAATTTGTCAAGAAATCTACCAAATTCGCTCATATTGTCCTTCATGGTCCCGTTAGACGTCACGTTTACTCTACGCGCGCATTTAAAAACATATAATGTCCGGTTGTGTTTGAGTTATTGTCATAAAAAATATTTTTAATCACTATTGTTACTGTGCTTTATTGGTTGGTTACTATTCTAATTACTTAATTCAGTGAGTAAACAAGTTAATTATGTGTCACATGTTATATTAGTATATTAGATATTAAATCTGTCTATATGGCATCCTGTTCATATTTATTTAATAAGCAACTCTCACTGTATTTTTTTTAATTCCCTGTCATGTATTGTATCATTACACAGTAGGTTTAAAACCACTTTCATCACATCTGGTCTTTTTAAAATCCTATTTTAGTTTCTGGAGTCTATCCAGTAAACAGACATTTCAATCGCTGGCTTTAGTTTGTAAATCTGTGTGCTTTAATCTGCATGATTATTATCAGTCATTTCCAGCAGTCAACACCTTACCGTACTTGCTCGCTCCATTTTTCTATTCCACCTTTTTTCGTTGTCCAGTCACAGATAGGGTAGCTTGTGGCATATCAGTGCTCACGATGATTAAAAATAAAATTCTGTCTAATTGAAGTGAGCGCTAAAAGCTCTGCTGACTTCCTCTGTTTCACATTGTGTCCTGCTACTATTCTTTTCACAATCACTGTGCACCCCCCCCCCTCCCAAAAAATCAATAGGTGTAATTTTTTTTCTTTTTTTGGTAAAGTAAGGCTAACAAGGCAGTGGGAGCTGCTGAACTCTTCGGGCCTGTCCTCTGATCAGCTTTCACCTCTGGAGTAGCTGGATCGACCCTCCTTGTTGGAGCCGCAGGGTGCACAGGTGTTCCCTCCTCAGTTATGCAGGTGTGGGCCAGTTTCCCCCCTCACTCAGCAGCTCTCACTCTTCAAAGGCCAGGCGGCAATAAATGCCCCTTGTGAAATATGTCAGTGACAGTGCACAATCAGCCCCTTTGTGGAAGTGGCCCTGTAATCATTACATAGAGCATGTTTCAAGCTGTCCTCGCTGCCTCGTTGGCTTGTTGTCAGATCGCAGAAAGTAAGATTTTCGAAAAACAGCAGGCATTAGGCAAAAAAAGACACACAATTGCTATTGGTCTCCCTCCAAGGCTGGCCGTTGTTGGGAGTAGTGCACTTATTACCCCGACTCTCCCCACTCTGCGTCCATTTTTTGATTGCTGCATTTATCATCGGGCGGTCGTGCTCTACATTATGGTAATAGGAAAATGAATGTCCTCCACAGGATTAATGTGTATACCCTGTCATACGTTTCAATCATTTATCAAAATTAAGATTCAGCTTTCAGCTCGATGAACACCGGTTGATGCATGATTTTTATCTCAGATATTCAAATTATTGCTTCCAGTGGAGCAGAAGCACAGAATGCTTTGTATTTGTAATTCTCGGAGTCCTGCGGAAACTTTGCACGAATCTGCTGCTAATGCAGAAGCTGTGTAGCATGTGTGCAAAACTGATTAAGTGCAATTTAGCATGACCCCAGAACGTGGATTTTCATGCCCAGGTCGAGTCGGTTCTGTTTGAGTCGTGCTACTTCTTAAACGACGAAAGACCTGCTCACTTTTAGATTAGCTTTTGATTTGCACCGTCCCCCAACACCTCTGCGTTTTTGACAGACTTGCTCTACGTCCAACTCGCACTGCATGCTTTTATATGGACCTCTTGTTAAGCTAAAGGCAATTAAAAGGCAAATGTTCAGTTTTTATCCCTGTTAACTTCGTGGAAATGTTTCCATGACAACCTCCATGGAAGTCAGAGCAACCAGAAGTGATCAAATCCATTTTATTTTTCTCTCCCTCTCCCCCCTTCCTCCTACTCCGGTTGCCTCCCCCCAAGTAAGAGTGGAATTTGTGTTGACAGTTTTGGCCTTTAATGGCGCTTTTGTGCTGCGCAAAAGCATTTGTTTACCAGGATCATATGCTGCAAGCCGTCAGCCTCAGAGAGATTGACTTCTTATTATATGCTTAAGAGGCCTCTCTTTTGCACTGTAATTATCCACATCGCAGTAACGATGTTTTGTGTGCCCCTGTTACTACGAGTCTTGAGACGGCTCAGACTTTTTTAGTTCCGCTCCGGGTCACTTCTTAAGCCCGCCTTGACGTGGTCGTGAGCGAGGAACGCTGTGGCCGTTTGGCCGGAGAAACCTGTGCAGGGTGAGGTCAGGGGAGGAGGATTAGAAAGGAGATTGCACGGTGCCCACACAAGGCTGAGTTAAGACCTGTCTAAGGAGTCAGCCAGTCACTTACTTCTTCACACTGCTTCATCTCACTTCATGGTCACATGTTGAATTTGTTTTGAGTTCATTTTTATGGGGTTCTAGTTTCCACGGCCAAGATTATGTGGTTGTAAATCGACTTGGACTGTAACAATCGAGTGTCAAAATAGCCTGGAAAGATTGTTTTGCAAATATTATATCTTACGTCACCATGCCTCCCTCTAAGGATTGTAAAAGCCACAAGCAAATCAGCTCTCAACACCGAAAATGTAGCTTTTGGCTGGTGCACAGAGCCTCTGGGTCTGTTGATTCTGAAATGGAAAAGGATGTGCATGCAAGTTCCAAAAACTGTTCCTTTTCATTCGGAGTTCATGACACCGCAGTCTTGACGGTGACCTGCAGTCTCCCGCCGTGCGGACCCTCTGCTGCCATGGGCCCGGCCTGCAACGCTATCTGACCCGTCAGTCGGTTTATCCAAATAAGCTCCGCGCTGATTTGAATCACAGCGGTCCAGCAGCAGCCTTCCTGTTGCTTTCACCCCCCCCCCCCACCTTCCTTGCTGAGCTAACAATTGCGTGTTTACTCGCTGCCTAGTGTGGTGTGAAGGCACAACGGCTTTTATTCAAGTCACAGTCAGATGAGCAGGGTCCCGGTGTGAAAAATGTGTTGGGCTTTGGGGTCTTGCCCTGAATTAAAGATAGAGGGTCACTCGTGGTAAAAGGCAAGGTCAGTGTAGCTCTGACTACAACTGCCATCAGCCTGTCACTGGTAAACAGTCCGGGCTCATGTGAGACAGCCCCATGACTAACGGTGGGAGTCAGCCTTTGTTTTAGTAGCCTTTTTTAGCAGGGCTGCTGTTCGGTTATTGGTTAGTGCGATAGATTTTGTGCATCATATCAATCATGTTCATTTCCACAAGTTGCATGTAAACACTGATGACAGCATTGTGCATTTACTCAGCTTCACATCTCCAAGGGCCTCTCCTCTTTACCCAGAGACATACAGTACAGAGAGGAAAAGGGAGAAATGTTTATTTCAACCATGTTGTGGGAGGAAAAAAAACACAAGAAGGGGGGGGGGACATGACAGTAACGGTTTTTGACAGGCACATTAGGCTGCAGAAAGAGCATCCAGCTCGGGGCTGAGGGCATATGGTGCTGCCTTCTGCCGGCGTAGCTTCAGACCAAGCTGCAACACTCGCGCGGGGTCACGACTGTCTCAGGTTTGTTCCTTCTGTCTCACTCGTCTAAATAAAAACAGGAGGGTGCGTGGAAGCGGGGGGGGCAGGGGCATTTGTGCAGTAGCAATGTCATTCAGCGAAGGACGGGAGGAATGTTCCCAGCGAAGGCCTTCGGGTCAGGACGTAATTTGGTCAACACGTGAAGACGAGACGTTTGACATTTTCAGAAATACATCGCCTAAACACGGGCGGCTTCACCACCGGCCACGTTTTTTTTTTTCTTTCATTTTCTGCTTGGAAATATAGATTTGCATACAACATAATAGCAGTTATCTAGTTACAAGTGAGTCCAGTGCTGTAATTTTATCTTCTTTCTGCAGCTGAACACTCAGCCTCTGCTCGTGGATGGCAATCCCTAATCCCTCTCTAAACAATGGCCGTGGCTTCACCACATCGCCTCCACTGGGCTCTCCTCTGTGATGCAGAGAGGATGGACTTGGATAATGTGTAGGATGACGCACGGCTCAGGTCTGCAGACAGTGTATCGGTGGGAGGGTAATTACAAGCTACTGTGCGGCGTTGTGCGTTTTCTTTGGATCACAGCTAAGGGCCTCGGAGCTCCGATGCTGCACTCCAGAATGAAATGAAATAGCCACAACATATGGACCCGGCAAACAATAGTTTATTTTCATGATATTTGATGAGTGGTTTTTAATTTAGATTTTACTTCTGGAGAGCTGCGGTGCAGATGGTGTAGACCTGAGTGCCCATCAGAGCCTGAATCCCTCCAGGCAGCTGTTGGTCACAAACTATTTTATTTAATTCCTTCATGTTTCTTCTTCTCTCTGCGTTTTTTCTCTTTAACACGGCCGGGGTCAAGAGGAGTCAAACCTGTTACAACACCTGTTTCTGCATATGCAAATCTGTTGTTTTGTCATTTCATTAGGCAAGGCAAGAAGACAAGGGTCCCTTGTGGTTGCGAACGCGACTGGCACCGGGCCCAGTTGGCACGCGGCGCGGCGCGGCCGGGAGGTGCCGGGGGCAGAGCGCATCGGCTGCCTTCACATTACAGCTCAATTGGAAGCGCTTCCTGAGAATGTGGAGTCAAAGTTGCCCTGGACTTGAGGAGGAGGAGGAGGGCGCCTATTGTCTTCCTTTTTGTCTCTTTGAGTGAATGATGAAGGACGTGCTCAGTGGTGGAAAAAACTGGCACACGCGTGTCTGACACACGCCTCGCTCCACCCCCTACAGTACCAGCCTCCCTCCCTGCTCTTCACCCTGCCCCCCCCTCCTCCAGTCCTCATCCCTTCATCATCTGGCGCTCTCCTGCGGCGCTCGCCTCTTAACCACATGTGCCAGCGCCGGGCCTGCTCTTGCTCCGGGGCTAATTGTTCGCTGGTAAACTGCACGCTCGTTGGTGGGGGTCTCCCCTTCATCCAGACGCACTGTTCAAGCGGGATGGTGGCAGTTATGATTTTAGTGGATGGGGAAGGGGGGGGGGGCACAGATCATGATCTCTCCATGCACTTTATTTTCCCCATATAAGTCTGAAGATTGTCGGTTGTAATCCAGTCTGTGCGCTGAATGCAACAAATACACCATGAAATTAAAGGTTATTGCGAGAGCGTAATGCAAACGCTCTGTTTGAGATTAGCAAAGCTGTTTGCGGGACCTGAGGAGAATGAGAAGCGGAGACAGCGCTGCATATTTGCCTTTCCTGTATTTTACAGTCCAAGAATCTGCCTTTGATCAGTGGATTGATTCAGAATTTTAACAGATACTTGTTAATGCTCTCAGAAAGCCTTGAGGATGCTGCTGTTAACTAACTTTAAAGGTGTGGTGTTTATAGTTGTCCAGTATAACTAACCTGTAGCTGAATCCAGTCTAATCCTTTGTATTGTAACTTTTAATCCAGTGCTGTTGTAGTTGACCTGTAAGCGCCTTCCTCCTCCTAGACTTGGAAGTTGGATGGATTGATGGTTGCAAAGACCAAGGTCTAGTCCCTGTGCTACAATAATCCCATCTGATAAGTGAGGCCTTCCTCCTCCTCCTCCTCCTCTCCCTCTTTTCTCTCCTCTCCCCTTTCTGCCCCCCCCTTCCCCTCCCTGCCATGGCTTGGTGGGTCTGATTTGTAGCTCTGCTCCTCTCTCACTGCACAGACAGCATTAAAGCCAGGCCCCACAAGCCCCCTCTGATACGGGAGAGTTCATTAGAGATGTGCCTTTGATGGGCAGCCTTTTCATGTGACTACCGGTTTTTCAAATACCTTGATGTAGAAGCTTAAGAAGGCATTGTGCAGTAAGCCCTCCTTTTGATGCGACTTATTTAGATCTGCATAGTAAATCAGGGGGGAGTAAATAACCAGCCAGCAGATGGAAGCAAGGAGATAAGGTGCCGGCGAACAATCGCATTTGTATTTTGTTATGATGTTGACAGCAGCTAAAATTCACTAATCTAGAGCCACTGATCTGCATTTCAAAGAAATCTCATTTAGCAGTGGGGAGGATAAAGTTCCTCTCATTGTGTCCATTTTATTGCATTCTTTGCTAATTTATCTGGCCACAGATTTAACGTGCAGGGCTCGGCGCTAGGAGCCGGCGTCCGCACGTTGCATAGGGGGGTCTTAAATACTGTGAAAGCGGTTACGTCTAGACTGTGAGCTGAGGGTAATTACACGTCTGACCATGAATAGAATGAGTTTGAAGACTCATCTTTCTTCAGGCAGGCCTGAATTGCCCAACTAACACTGATAACGCGCATTTGGTCCCCGCAGAATATTGCCAGTGACTTCCCACAATGCCCCCCTTTTCCAACGCAGAGGATGGTATTTACTTTTAAGATAAAGTTATTGTGTACAGTAATCTGACTTGTTAGCATAATGTCCTCTTTCATCACAGGACCCTCCTTTTTCTGCGGTGTGGAGGTATTTGTGGTCTGGGTCTTAAATAGTTTATCTTGACTTAGAGCACAAGCTCTTTATGTAAATATCCGCCTATAGCATTATTAGGCCTTCGTGAATACTTGAATGCATTTGCCATATTCATAAGTTGATAGAATTTACCAGTGGTTTTATATTTGGCATAAAGATATGTGTTATATTTGTAAATCCCTACGAATTGGAGGTCATGCGGACTAATAGTATTCCTAATGCTTTTCCAGTGAATAAAATATGACATCTGCACAGCCCAGAGGTGTTGTGATATTGAAGTGTGCTCACCAGAACTGGCTTTTAAATGGTAAATGAGAAATAATTCCATGTATTTTTTGACACACAAGGAGACTTTTGCAAAGCTTTTTACAAATAGAACTATGTTTCTTAGTGTGTGTAGATTTGCACAATACAAATTAATCATGTGGCTTGTCTGCACATATTGCACGGGTTGGTGCCTAAACTCCTCCTCCTCCTCATATTGTAAATGTTGGACAGCGGTCTGCACGAACATTTTCCCACAAACTCAAAACAGTAAAAAAAATGATGGCAGTTGGCATGTTTTGTTTTCAGCTGTACTTTTCGAGCTCAGGGCTTTTTGTACAGTTCAGAGAGCACATTCCTCAGGATTCAGCAGTCACTGGTTGCCTGTAGGGGTCATTGGAATTCTGGGAGAATAAAGGGAGGTTTAAAAAAGTAGAGGAACATCCAGGGCATTTTGTGCCCGTCATGCCCCCGGCAGCAGAAATTTGCCTCCAACACGCTCTTACATGAAACAAATTTCTTTTTGGGTTTCAATACTGCAAATCAGAGGAACTGCACATGCACTCAACGTCCAGGGCCGTCTGTAGCTGCAGTCATGGTCGCACTCGCTGTACTGTAGTTGTGCGATTAACGCATTCTGAACACTAATGGTTTCTGATTTTTATGAATGCAATAGCATGTGTACTTGGATGCAGACAGCTGTACGGGAGTTCACGAGGAATCAATCATGTCAGGTTAACAGCGTGATTTAGCGGCTGCCGAGAGTGAGTCCTTCCAGGCACGTACCTTCAGTGGGGATGAGGAGCGTGCGCGGCGCTAGCGAGGTGACGCTAGCTCAGGCTGTGCTGTGCTCATGTGTGCTAGCGTGCACGCCAGAGTGCACGCTAGCGAATGCTTCGCGGCTGAAACCCAGGTGCACTTTGTTGTTCCAAGGTTTATTGCTTTCACTTACAAGCCATACAGAAAATAGTTATGCAAGACACAGTCTAGCCCACACATGTCCACATCAGCACTGAACGTGCCTAGGAAATGCTCACAAAGAAAACACTGATAGATTTGGACTAATGGTGAACTAACTAACGCACTTTGTCTTGTTGCAGATTGGAGACATCGCTGGACTCCTTCCACTCCTGTGACGGACAACAACAGCAAGTTTTCTCCCTTAGGGTGCGTATTTGAACATGCTTTTTAATGCCCATCTGTCAGAGTGTCCTTAACCTTGACGAAGATTAGAATAGCATTACATTGTGCTTCAAAGGATCAGCTTTAAAATGAACAGGGACCTACTGTGTGTGTCGAGATCACACGTTTTCAAGGAAAACTCCCCACAGATTGTTTTATAATTTGATTAAGATATTAAGCTAATTTAAAACTAATGTAGTATTTTATCAAGACACCAAACTGTGTCTTTCATTATGGTGTTACAGTGTTGTTAACCCTTTTATGTTTGGGTGATTATAGTGGCTAGTGGAGGTCAAGGGGTTCCCCCATCCCCTCCCAAATGTAACAAATCTTCATCTTGTCCTCCTTGATAGAATTCCCCCTCCAGTGGGCAACCTTTCAGTTGTGCCTGTTTGCTTTTCACACCCCAAGGATTTTCAATCTACTCCAGCTTAAAAGTTATGATATGCATTATGGCAGAGAAGTGTGGGCAAGCTCGGATATAAGGTTTTTTTTATTCATTCGATTGATGTCTTGATTGAGATTTGTAGTCGAACAGCAAAGAATAAAGCGAGATTCAAGTGTGTATCGCTGTGTCCTGCCTGTACTGAACCTACAGTAGGAAAGAAAAAAGGCCACTTTGTTACTTGTACGTCTGACTCTTTGCTCATTTGTTGGTTTTAGGATGAAATATGCACATGCACCCATAGAAAAAAGCTGCCTACACAAACTGTGAAGTCCAAAGTGGTGAGTGAAAACCAATTTTATTTTCCCTGCACGCCTTGTTTTTTATCATTAATTAATGTGTTCGCTGCAGTGAGCCACATCCGTCACAACTGTTGGGGGGGGGGGGTTGGCCTGGTTGCTGAGATGACAAACAGCAGACCTATGTACTCGAAGAAAAAATATTGATTACATAGGCTGGAAGGTTTTCATCTTATTCTAATATAAACACAAGAAGTCATATAGTAATCATGCTGTGTAAGATAAATCAGAAGAGTGAGAGCAGGGTTACTGTTGGGTATTTAGGATATTCTTCAGAAATAAGTGAATTTAGGTACGTAAATAAAACAGCTATTGGTGAATATGCACATTTCAGCAGAAAATGAGCACAACCAAAGACAAGAACTCAATAACACAGAATGGCGTTTGTCACCAAGTCAGTCGGCAAATGAGTGTGAAGAATCTCAGGTCACGTAATGGGGGTCACCAATTATATCGCCAACATGAGTAATGTGGCCACTCCATTGATTAGCTCTCTCACATATGTATGAACCCAACACACACACACACACACACACACACACACACACAGAAGAAAGAGAGGAAAACTTTTAACGTTGCTGCTTTGGAAGCGTCTAAATATGGCAGCGATTAATCTGCGGCGCGTGTGACTGTTTGAATGGAATGGTTTGCTACAGGTATGTCGGTCAATAATATATCATTCACTAGATGAATGACTCAGATTGGCCTGATTGGACATACACAGGTGGTTTCCGCTCTAAAGCTGCATTTGCTTTGAATCCATACGTTTATTTAGATATTCTGCCATAGCCCCCGAGGGCAAACTCTTCAGTGCTGTGAAGTACAGTAGCACCTTTGAGGTAAAGCTATGATTAAAGCATATGGGCAAGAATAAAGATGCTGAGTGGCAGAAGTGTAGAGCCAGGCCCACTTCCCCAAGAGGTCTGTCTTTTCCAGAAAAGCAGAGGCCAGGTTTCCTTTTGCACCTAAAAGAGATTTAAATATTAGTTCTTAATTTGTCTGGTATCCAGTTAAATCTTCAAAGTTGAACTCTAACTGCATATCTGCTGCCCTGAAAAAGCCCCTCTAATCATTGCAAAAAAGCATAATTGCCCAACACTGCAAGCTGTACTTCCAGTGTAGACGTGTAAAAAACCTACAGCAATTAAATATATCTCTGGCTGTTTTAAAGAAGCTGCACTTTGGACTCAACAGCCCTCTGCTCACATTTCCAGTTTGAAATTGATTTCTTGTCATAGATCAGAGACCTCTTGTCATTCAATTTCCAATCCTCAAATGGTTTCCGTGCGCCCGCTAAGTGTCGTCCCTGTGAGTGGGCAAACAGGGGGAACCTCCACGGGTCTTTTCCCTGGGCACTCAGAAGCAGAAATCAAAGGGACTTGGATCATTCCCCATTGGCAGTGTCTATTGTCTGTCTGATTTTGGATTGGCGGAGAAGGTGAAAACTGTGGCGTGGGGGTGGATGGAGATCAGGCAAAGCAACCCCTCCTTTTTTCTAATCTTTATCCACCATTAACCCCAGTGCCCCAGTGTGTGGCTGAGATCAGGGCCATTGGTCAATCCCCCATTCACTACCACCCAGAATATTTTAAAGTTAAGCCCCCTCGCTTAACAAAAAGTCTTACTCATCAAAGGTTTACTTTCTCCTCTCTTCCTTCCTTGTGCTCTCAGTCCAAAGGATCTGCTGCAGTTCTCCATGCACCCTTCCCTCTAAGGTCCAGTGTTTTGTCTTCGCGCTAAGGCAACGGGGGGGAGAGCGAAGCTGGAAAGTTTTGGAAGTTCCCCAAGTTTCCATATTTGAGTTTAATGAGGTTTGGTTTGGGGTCTGATAGTGGTCGTGCTGTGAGCAAATTGGAGCAATAGTGGATGACCAATGACATCCTGCCCTCTACTGATCCCCCGAATTAAGAGGCGTCCCGTTTTTAAAGACCAGGGGAATGGTGCTGACATTATTACCGCAGAGGAAATGTGTTTCACACCTGATACGTGTTGGACTCCATATGTAAGCCATCATACCTCTGAAATAAAATCATAACAAAGCTGAAGTCCTTTCAGCTGCCTTGCTCCAGATGAACATTTCTGAGGCTGTATCTTGCACAAGTCTTCAGGAAAGCGCTGTAATTGAAGGACAGGAGAGGAAAACAGGAGGATGTCGAGAAGAAAGGAGACGAGGAGTGTTTGTCCAGAGCGCACAGTTGCCATGAGAATGGAGTTAGACGGAGGGGAGGTGAGAAGGCTCAGAATCAGTGTAGCCATCATTTCTTAAGGAGAAGATAAAGAGGCTCAATGAGACTATTGATCCTCATGTCTGTCTAAGCTTTTTCTTTCTCTCTCTCTTTGTCTTTCCCACTCTCTATCTTTTTTCCATTTGTTGTCAAGAACCTGCTATTTTGCAGAAAACAGTATATAGTATTGAGGAATTACAACAACTTGGCCTCGCCATTGAGCTCCTTCAGTATTTCTGTATGTATACACACAGCTCATATTAGGGGTGACTGACACTGGGATTGCGAATACTGCATGCACCAGCGTAATTTCTGTAAACCAGTGCAGATCTAGAGTTTCCCGTGTTATTCTTTCCCCACGACTTAATTGGAGAAATCTTGGGTGCGGAAGCTGGCCTCGATGGCATGTCTCCAAGAGCCCTGAGATTATTGTGAAAACCAACCCGAGGCAGGCATGACATCAGAGCGGCCTGACATTAGTTTGAACTCCTTATTTCAGGTGGGAAGAATTATGAGTGGCTTCACTTGCAGGTGATCGTGTCCAATGAATCAGTCGCACACAGTCGCGCATTCTTCTCCCGGGGTCTAAATGCTGATTGTCTTGACAGATTGAACTCGTGTGTTATCACCAAGCTGTCACGCAGCCTCATTTTTCAGCCCGCGCGCAGGACCCTGAGTTTATGTTAGCCCTTCACAGCCCAGTGTTTTATAGGATGCTGTCATTATGACATAAACTAAATCTGCACCATTTTTACCTGCTGATGAGTTCTGTTTATGTTAGGGACTGCATATTTTGTTACAGCACATTCGACGTACCTTGGCTTTTTCAAGGAGTCGGTGCAAGATTCTCTGCAGACATTTTTTTGTAAAACACCAAAATTACATTAATAAGGCCACAAGCTGTCCGTTAGCTGTAAAAGATTAGTTTCGAGGAAACACGTGCTTTACCTACACTGTTTAACTAATCACATACAAAGAAGGTTTATATAAATGTGAATGACTTTGTTTGCTCTATTCCATGTTATGGATATAATGAGATTCTGTTTCGTGTGTGTTTTCTGTAACGACAGCAGCATTGGCTTCACACAGATTCTATTTCTTAGCATTTAACATTTTAATTGAAATTGTGTCTAATTTACACTCTCTCATTGAATGATTTTCTTCTCTGTCTATTCTGGACGTACCACTCGTCTTCCCCTGTTGCATTCGCTGTCTCTCTCTCTCTCTCTCTTTTGCTCTCTCTCTCTCCTTTCAAATCAAACCACGCGGTCACAGCCACTGAAAAAAGCTTTTACTCCAGAGGCAGCTAGCCAAGTCTTTTGTTCATAATGATCATTTGATCGTGGCTTGAAAAGGTATACAGGCGGCAGTGAAATCCTACAAGAGCTTGGAATCCGTCTCGCTCGCCACAAACCACAAGCCCAGACAGTTGCAACTGTTACTACCTGGTTGGAGGCGAAATGGGCAGAAAGCATCGGGGTGTGCGGATAAACGCACTCGCACAGCATGCTCGATTTGGGTCACGGAGCTGACAGACAGTGGAATGTGAATGTGTGTATGTTGACAAACTCCACTGCACTCTGAATGGGGTTTGTGATTACACCTCATCATGCGTGCTGCATCGGCCCCAGCCCCGGCTCTCGATCCTTCTGCCCTACCCACCCCCCCCCCTTCCCTCTGTCTCTGTGCTTTCACTCCCTCTCTCTCCCCAACTCTCTCACCACAGTGCCTCTCGGGCAATCATGTGGTCACACTACCTGACTCCTTGCTGCTCAAGAGTGCAGTTGACAAAAACAGCCCGAGGCCCATCATGTGGAAAAGATTCAGTCGTCACACAGCACACATTCACCCCCCATCCCACCCTACAGCTCCTCACTTTCTCCCGCTAAGTAACCCAAGCACCGGGGTGTTTCCGTCGTCTGCTCACCTGTGAAGGGAAACAGCGCCTTTACCTTCTGTGTGTGTGTGCGTGTGTGTGCGTGCGTGTGTCTGTGTGTGCGTGTGTGTGTGAGACAACGGACATTTTTGTGTTTGCAACCTTGTGGCCGCTGCATAAAACATCCATGTGTGCATGTGTGTGCGCCTTCCCCTCTCCTCGCCTCACTCTGCGAGGTGCAGGCAGTTCCTCTGTCAGTCCGGTTGCATTCCTCATGTCATGTAACATAAAGCTGGCGGTCAGTGAAAGCTCTCAGCTGTCAGTCAGGTTGGTGGTCCTGGCCTGTCGAGCTGCCCGCCTGTGTTTATTGGACAAGACCTTCTCCACACTGCCCAGGGAGAACACCTTGTCTCTCTGCCCTTTATTTTTCTCCAGCGTTTTCTCCTTCACTTTGTTTTGGACTCTTTCTATCATTCCCTTTTGTCTGCCTCACTTTCCCCCCTGCCTCACAACGCTAAAATCACTTTTTATTTAGCTTCCTTTATTTTTCACATCTACCTCTATCTCTGTTCTTTCCCCTGCAGTTTCTCCCCTGCTTCTGTTTTCCCACTGTCCCTTTTTGTTCCTTCTCCCTCCTCTCCCCGCTGTCCGCTCTTATTTTGTATTATTTCGGGGACCTCGTGGTCGGCCCCTTTCGGTTTACCGCCGCGCTCGTCTCCTTTCGGCGCCGGTGCTCATCTCGTCGCCGCACCTGGCTGAGCACACGCACACGGCACCGCTAGACGGCTGATTGAAACTTGTGTCTCAAAGTTGCTAATGCTCACTGAAGCATTATATTGTAGATAAAGTAAATAAACTAGGTTACCGTGGGGAGAAATCATTGGAATAGACTGCAGTGATCTGGCAGATGACACACACATGCATGCAGCCGTGCACACAGGCCTCATAAGCAGACGCACACACGTGGGCGTCTCAAAAGGTGTGAGGGCACAGGGTGGGGATATACTGTATTTTCTATGGCTCAGGAATTTTAAAAGTGTAATGTTTTTTAAAGAGACATTTCTAGAGCCTGCAGTCAAGTCCACTATGTATCCTATAGGTTGATAATGTAAAGAGCGTTCTATTGTGCTTTGTACCTGCAGTAGCCCACAGCCTAAAGCAGGCCGGCCTTTAAAACTTCTTGGATTCACTCCAGAGTCTCTCATTCTGCTTCTCTTCTTCTTTCGACACTTTAATTCAAGGCACTTCTTGCGCCAAAGACTTATTAGCTAGTCTAGTTAGCATAATGGTTAAATGCGAGCGCTGGCTCTTTGTGGCCACGGAGGTTTGAAACCAGTGTCCATTGAGCAGCCCCTCAGGTTAGGCTGCCAGTGAGGCAGTAAAAGCCACACAGGCAAAGAGGCTCTCATTCATATTTCCACCTGGTATTATACAAATCCCTTGTATTGGCTGTGCTTTCATTCTGTGCCGTAAAGTGGTATAGGTGACATGGTAATACATTTGCATTGTGCCCGGTGATAAATACTCTACCAGGTTCTACTCAGTCCGCTGCCTCCAAATGTGTCCGGACAGAGCTTGCATTGTCAAAGGCACGGGGGTCATTCAAAACTCAGTCTCTCTCCCCTCTGCCTTTTGTCAAACATTTCTGCCCGGGTGATAGTTTTCTCATTTATTTAGTGAATAGTCGGCGGGCAAGGAAGAAAGAGAGTTTTTACATTATGGAAATGATGGAATGGGTTATAATCTCCCACATATTCATCACAGCAGACATTGGACCCTTGTGATACTGTCCTCCATTTGCCTATTGTTCACGTTCTCTTTCGGCGTACTGTTCCCCTCAATGGGCGAAGCGGGCTTTAATCCTGTCTCTCGTTGGAATGACAATGTTTACAAGCTATCATTCAATAAGGAGCCGGGAGCACGACACGCATCCCTCGGTCGCAAAATGCCGCGTGAATGGGCAAAAGGCAGCTCCCAAGGACTGCACACGGGAGGTGAGGGGTAGTTTTGCACCAGACTTCTTACTGTCATAGTGTGGTCTGTATTTACTGTATGCATGCGTAAGCTGCGTGCAGTCCTTCAGAGTGCACCTGCCCATGCAACGCCACACTGACATGGCAACGCAGGGTAATTATTGTCTGTAAGTAGGGATTAGGGTGGTGGATGTTGACAGTGAAGTGGCTCTCCACGCGCGCGTTTAACACACCTTCATGTGGATGTGACACATTTAAGCCACAGCACAAGGCGTCTGTTCACAAGTAAACCTTTTTCCCCATCTTCTTTAGTCGCGTCCCCCTTGTCACGTATTTACAGTTCACAGAAAAAGCGTGGACGCATTTCCCCTCGTCTCTCACTGTAAAGGCAGATGCGAGCAGGCGAACGGGAAACAAATCCCGGCAAGCTGTTTGTCTCACTTCATCTTCTTCCGTTTGCCTTCGCCCCCTCAAAATTGTTTTCGCTTCAAAGTCTTGACAGCATTAGGGATTAGTGTCATAGCTGCTAACAGTCATTAGCGTGTTTTCACTATTGTGTGATGCACTATATTTTTTTGAGTGCCACCCCCCAGCCGTAGCTCCTGCGTGTCTACAGCTTTCATGCCAAGTGAGGAATGAAAAACAATCGCTAGGACCTCCAGCGACCCTTCCTGAAGCGCACTAAGTTAAATGGTTTGTAAGACGTTTAATTACCAAATGGTATAATCGTTATTCATCTCATCATTAGATGTATGATATTAAGTGAATTGTCTCCCCTGGGTCTCCATGTTTCACAGATCAATAGATTTAGATGGCGCTTGAAGGGTGGTGGAGGGGGGGAGCTGGCAGTTAAAACACTTCGGAGGCCCCCTGATATAAACATGTGCGTGGTTTCTGTGATGCACCGTGGTGACATTGGCTCGTTTATTTATGCGGCTAGCTGCTATATAGGTTTAATTATGTTAATTTCGGCGTCTGCGCACAGCAATGGCAGCGTGTCACTTTTGTTTAAATTGGATTTAGGGCTCCTGGGTTTATTTTGATGGTGAAAGGACGTGAAACAATGGACAAGGTTATGGCACCGCAGACTTCCCATTGGCAGAATGCTTGCGTTGGCACTTTGGGGCACTTTGTTGGTATCAAGCATTGTTTGAAGGCATTGTGGAGACTGCTAATGCAGCGTGTACACCTCTGAGGCCCAGTAGCCTGCAGTTTGATATCGCCCCTATTCCCAGTGTGGATATGGCTAAGTGGTGATTGGGGACTTGCTGCACCACAAGCTGCTATTCACTGCAACTGGCACTACTAGCCTGAGTTAATTGTCCATTATCTACTATTATCTAAGCTCTCCCTCTCTCTCTCTTTTATTCTCTCTCACTTATGATTCCAGCCATCACCACTAGTTTCACTCACTCACTGTGTATCCACTGTTTTTTCTATCCTTTCTAGCAACCTTATAGCAGTGTTGTAGCCAAGTCCTGGCAACTGAGTTCAAATAGTAATAATGATTCCCTTTGTTCCTGAGGTACCTCAAACGGGATTCTGTACATGGAGTTAGTACAGCACTGTGTTCATTCCTTGTCTTATGATCAAACTACCTGAGTGGGAGGTTCTCAGGTGGCTAATAATTTCATACAGAGTGAAGATGGATTACATCTCTACTGTAGCAAATATACAATATTCAGCTCAATATATTTGCATTAAAATCACTCCTAGACACAAGTATGTTTAATATTTGTTAGTGTTAAATAGGTTTTTTGTTTGATAAAGGGGGGAAAGTATGACCCGACCCCAGCAGACCCTGTTCTGCTGCTTTCAGCTTGATACTGTAAGGTGATAGATCTATCAGCTGAGGTGTTTGAGGATTCCTCCGAAATTTCACTTGATGGCACTGTTTTCCTTTTTGCTCCTGCTGAAGCAACAGGGCATGTTTTATGTATGCTGGGCACAATTTGAAAAGCCTGGCTGTGCCACAGATGCGAGCGTCTTCCCTTTTTCTGGTGCCGTCCCTGGGTACTAAGACACAGGAACACTGACAAACAATGAAATCATGCCCTGTACACTGTTTTTTAAAAAATCATTATGCTTCAGATAGAATGGAAATAGTTAATGCATAGAACTTTACCATTTTCTTGTGTGTTTCTTCTTCTTTTGCTTTGGAAATTGTTTGCTTTTTTTAACATAGCTTTTAACTCAAGACAAATATTAATTTTGTCCTTATTTTCCTGTTTAAATAGACAAAATTGTACTTCTGTTCTGCTGTAATGTGCTCCTTTTTAATTATTGCATCAACAAGATTATACGACCTGGAGTGCTTCTGCAGTCCACACCTGCCTCTCAACTACCACTTGATATATCGCACATACTCACTTACAGTCATCCGTACATTTAAATGAATTTAATTTCTGGTAGTGATAGAGTTTAGAGTTCACAAATAAAAAATATTAAAGCCTAAAAGTTAGTGGAAGGAGACAAACAGCTGCCCTTTGTCCATTACTCTCCCTGCTGTCTAAGAGGGAGGGGGACTAAATTGAGTTTAAATAGGGGTTGGTTGGTTGGATGGATGGATTGGGGGGTGTAGGACGGCTGGGGTCAAGATCATATTAAGTGCTCGCAAAGCAAATGGTTCGGCGTTAGGAAATGTCGGTCCTGTGGCCCTGCCTGCGGAGCAGCCGGTACAGACGCAATGCATTCCAGTGAAAAATAACTGGAGCTTGTATTTCAGCATTGTGCACATCATAAATAAAGGTGTGCCACGTATAATTGAGGCTCGTGCATGGGGAACCCGGCTGGAGATGAGAAATGGAAATCTGTGTACTGGTAAATAGATAATCACACAAAAGTAATTGAGGTTTTCAAACCCCAATCTAGTCTGCCAGCATGAGCTCGTTTGCATGTTAATCACGTCAGTGATTTCCCTTCATCACAGGGAAGTCCGCGCACACTTCCATAACCAGCTTTTAATTGCATTTAAAATGTCACAGAGGTGGAACACATGTAATTTAGCCAGAACTGTGTCCAAATTAATGGGTACTACTGAGACACTCCATTGGACAGGGTTGGAAATGAGAGAGGCTGTCCATTGTTTGGGTCTTTATTAGAGACGCCTCAGTCTTCCAGTCCCTCCATGATAAGATCTCAGCAGCACCTTTTGAAGTGCACATCAAGCCTTCAAAATGAATATCAAGACTTCAAAATAAAGTCAGACGAGCTTTTCGTAAAGGCTGAACGCTACAATACAATATAGGTGCCAACTTTTGGCAAAGTGAGCTAAATGGAAGGACATTAAAAAAGCGGAAAAAGAAACCTCAAAGGCAGAGACCACAAAGTCATAGTGGTTGGTTTTAAATGGAGAAAGAAAGGGAGGAATCGTTTATTTGCTTTCATCACCAGGTGTTCTTTGGCGTATAAATTACCGAGATGATGTTTCCATAACACAGCTTAGGGCACTCCAGAGAGGGGAAACCTGCAAAACAGACCTATTTAATTTTTCATAGAGGTGGACCATCAGGAGCAATAAGCCAATATTCCTTTGCCCCTTTTCCAGATGCCTTCTACACCGCTGTATCTTACCAAAACCCAAGCCCCCTCGTACTTTTTTATTTTTTCAAAAAAGAAAAAAGTTCTGCCGAGACCTACATGAAAGGAAGGAACTGTTGAAATGTTAATTTTACCATCTGCTGTCGAGGCCTGCTACCTTTTGTGTGTGTGTGTGTGTGTGTGTGTGTGTGTGTGTGTGTGTGTGTGTGTGTGTGTGTGTGTGTGTGTGTTTTCTTTTTTCCCTGCCTTCTTTAATTCCCACTAGTTCTGTTCTGTTTCATGAATGTGCTGCTATTTTGGCTGTTTGAAGTCATGGGGTGCGAGCATGGCTTTGACTGGCTGGAAAATACAATGCCACATGGTGGATGGTGGAGACTGTCCCATTAGTTTCCTTTTTAGAGCCCAGTCCCTCTTGGTAACCTGTTTTTTTATACAGTACACAGTGTGTCAGTCTTCCTGCTGACTCCACGCTGCCCCTGCCTTCACTCCTTCCTGATTCCGCTTGTCTTTGGGGACCTATTTAGTCTGTTTATCTTAATGGTGAAGATTTTAATCACCCGTTTACAAGACCCCCAGCACCTTTGTCTAATAAAGGTTTTTTCTTCTCCACACACCTTATTGCCAGTTTCCCCTAAGCTCCGTAAACTCCAGCAAATCCAACAATGAAATGAAATACTTGACAGTTCTGTTTCTCCATCTTTTATTTTTTTTCTTCATCCCGTCTTCTCATCACAAAAGTTGACACTTTTAAAAGCAAACGCGCATTTGCCAAGTTTGCTGTGAAGATTTTGCCAAATGGATGGATTCCATTGTGAGATTTGATATTTGGCAATTAGGGTGAGACATCCTGTGTGCAGAGTTGCTTAGCATTTTCCTTGGCTGGGACCAGATTGTTTAGTCTGCTCTCATTGTGAGCTGTTTCTGAGCTGCAGTTGACGGTTGTTTGCAGAGTGCTGGGGGAAAATGTGAGAGGGGCCGGTGCCTTTCTCTATTTATTTATTTTCCCCGTCCTTGGAACTGGAATCTGATTTGTGTTCATGTTTCTCCTATTCTCTCTGAGCGTTTTTTAAGTGTGGCTGCTGAAATCTAGACTCTGTATGACCTCACTGCACGGCCTGTGTTTCATTAATGACCAGCCCTGTGGTTTGGGGAGAGGAATATTTTTCATATGACACCGCCTTGCATTAGCGTGGAGCGGCAGCTGCACAACCACAAAACCATCCAATTTTGTGGCTTTGAAAGGTGTGAAAAGTTCAGCTCCCTATAGCAAAGCTTCGCATTTATAATTACAGTCAGCATATACAAGCGTGCGTGCATATGTGTCAATGAGTGGAAGGCTTGTAAAAGAAACAAAAAAGTCACCTGCTAATGAAACATTTGTCTTTCATTTTCTTGTAAAGTAAATACTGGGATATATTTCAAAATGAGTCGTTTACATACTTAGAGATTTGAAATGCTGCGCTTTAGAGAAGCCACCTAAAATAACAAGCAGCAACAAAAAATGTTGGTAGCATTTTGACAGCTTGATTCATTTGTAATAAATATTTAATTCCAAAATGTTTGGAGCCTCGGAGGCTCTAATAGAAGTAAATCTTTCTAAGTCTTTTTCAAAGTGCCACATCTGGCAGAAGAGGTATTTCTTCGCAGATTGATTGATTTCCCAGGCTTTGTTGGAAGCGGCTCACACAAGCCACATAGCAATTGACTAAGAAGCATGCAACAATTCACAGGCACATGTTGTTAAAGCCTCTGAACCGCTCCCCCTTCCAAAAAAAAAAAAAAAACAGTCCAGCAGTCCAGACACTAGACTACTGTAGCTCTGTTTGGTACCTTGCAAGATATTGAATATCCAAAAGGAAACCTCAGATTTGTCCCGTCCCAAGACAAAGAGCCCTTGTGCTGCTGCCTGCCTCTTCTCTTTCTCCCCCGCTCGCTGTCATGATAAAACAACAAACACCACTGCCCCGATGAAAGTCCCCATAATTCCTAGCCACTCATTGTAGTGCTCTCCTGCAGCCCCATGGTAGCATTAGGTGTTGTGTTGTCAGCTCGGAGGCAAGCAGTGAATCAAGGAAATTGAGGTTAGTCACCAGGGCTGAGGCAGCGTGAACAAAGGAGCAGATTACCTAATAGTCCTGCTATGTGTTTGAAGTGGAGCCTGCTGTTTGTTTGGGGGAGGCTCAGGGATGGATGTGCGCGGCCATGTCTCGCAGGCCGCTGACGGGCACTTTTAAGCTGTCAGAAACATCCTCTTTGCCATTCGTCTTCCCCACGACGCGGCAACATGCTTCGACGGGGGCAAAAGGCGACCCGGAGACAAACGTAATCATGTTCCCTGAGGATGGCCAAGTTGGCGCTCTGTGTAAATTAAAAGTCGCCCGTGATGAAAAGCGTGACAAGTGTTTTACGCAGCCGACGCACGATCCGCACGCTATTTTAGGCCTTTAGTGTTAGAGAGCTTTAATGAGCCTGAACTCCACTTGTATGTGTTTGTACACAACAGTCTTGCAGGTTGTCGCAGAGTACAAAGTTTTATACTGTATTACGTTGGTGCCAGAAATGAATTCATAGTCACAGCATCAAACATCATCAGCCTGGTGTAAACCACTTAATTACATGCCAAGGCTGCGGAAAACAAAGGGATACAGACAGACTCGTGTGCAGCGCGAAGCAATTTATTTAATTTGTTGTATAATTTTCTTAGATTGACCTCATTAGGAGAGCACATTAAAGACACATAGTGCACAGATTTCACGATAAAATGTTGTGATCCAGGCAACACAACACTCTGAACATCTTGAAGAAGAAAGAATCTATTTTATGAACAACACACTTATTTGAATTTCTCCAAGCCATATTTGGACAGTACAACCCAAACCACTTTATTGATAACTTTTTAAAAATCTGACTGAATTTCTTCCTTTC
Organism: Betta splendens; assembly: GCF_900634795.4. Classification (NCBI taxonomy): domain Eukaryota; kingdom Metazoa; phylum Chordata; class Actinopteri; order Anabantiformes; family Osphronemidae; genus Betta; species Betta splendens. The sequence goes on along the minus strand of NC_040889.2, from coordinate 7,889,629 downwards.
TTCTTTTTTAATTTCCTAAATTGCCTTCCCTTTCCCTTCCTGTGATTCTGAACAAACAGTTACAGCCCTTGATTCTTGGAAATCTCTGCCACTCGTTTCTGTTTTGATAAATTGTACATCCAGTCCTATTTTCAAAGTCATCAGCGATTGCTTTTTTGCCACTCAGAGCACTGAACATGGACAGCTTTTAAAGGTAGTGAGTAGGTCTGATAAGTGGCTCAATCCTTGTACTAAAGCGTTTTACTGAAGGTTTAATAGCTACTGTATAATCAATTATAATGTATTCTCTCCAACTGCAAATTTCCTCTAATATAACCCTTCTGCTGTAGCAAAAAAAGTCCATCTGAATATTATTGTGACCAGCTTTTTAACATTACAAATCAATTGCATGATTTTAAGTAGTTGGATTCATAATTTTGTTGTAAATTTCCCCAATGCCAAATGGAATTGTGCATGTATAACTCAAATGGCGAACCAATTTCAGAGTAGTGACATTTTTCATCCCGAGTATGATTCACTGTGTTTGTGGTACATCATGGTCAGTTCCAAGTCAACTGTATGTGTTAGTATAAAATAAAACTGTTCGTCCAAACATTTCAGCCCAGTTCAAACTCATTGAAAAGCAATAGCCTTATGAATTATCTGGCTGTTCCGATTTAATGGAGCATGCATTTGAATGACAGCATGTACCAGCACATCATCAAAGTGAAACTTCCAAAGTTCCGCTTAACTTGTTGCTGAAATAGTTTCTCGTTTGCAGGAAAATTGCAATGCGCTAAGTCTCAAGAAGTGTATCAGGGAATCTTCCCTGGAGTAAAAATTGCCACTTGCATACTTGTCTTTGACCAAAGTGAAGCCCTCACCCACTCCAGGGGAACATGTGCTGTTTAGGAAGATATAAAGGAGTAATTTTATTACTCGGTACATCTCCCCTCGGAAGCCATTTCATTTCTCCTTTCAGCCACCATAGAAGGCTTTATTTGATCTCATATTCCGGAGTATGACTGCCTCAAACCGGTCAGACTCCGTTTATTTTCATTTGGAAAACACATTTAATGTTGGAGAGGTGGCCGAGGATGGAAGTGGGGAGCAGGGAGTTCTGGCGTGGAAAGGACTGAGGCGAGTTTCTGTATCACGCGTGAAAGGCTAATTCCAGTTTATTTCAACCCCATGTATTTCCTATGAGTGAGGCTATTGTGGCTCCCCGGGTCGCGGCAGCTTTGTACTCGCCTTTTTCATACAGATTTGAGGAAACGAGCAGTCGCGCCAAACAAATACCCGTTTCCTTCAGCCATTGTGAACCTCACCGTGGCACGAATGTAGCTGAACCATTAATCCGCACTTGTTGATCTGCATCAGTCTGACTTCCAAGACCTGTAGTGAAGGCGGCCCATCGTCCACTCCCAGGCTCCTTAGTCACACAAATACTTCCTTGCCGCCAAGCGTTAAGTTTGCATCCATACAGTGAAACTGATACAGCTGGACCCCCCCTACCCCACGCTTTGAACTGCGGATCATTGTGAAAGTGTGCCGTTTATTAGGGGAGCCCACTTAGGCAGCCCAGATGTAGCTGGTCACTTGAGAGGCAGCGGTCCTCATAAACCCAGAGCCCTTAGAGCGGGCGCGACACCCGACTGCAGAGGCTCAGCGAACCCCACCCCACCTGCCTCCACTTTGCTCCGCGCCAGCCCTTTTCACCGTTCACTGAATCCCCGACCAGCACAGCTGTGTGGAGGAACCCCGGCCTTGTTCCACGTTTCCTGAAAGTCGTTCTCACCCTCTTTCTCTTATTTATCGGCATCTCCGTCTGCCTCCCTACCCTGCGCCTGCAGCACCTACTGCATATCCTCTCCAGTCACAGCCCGCCTGGTGACAGCGCAATGAAAACATTTTCCTGAAAAGTGTCGTTTCAGTGCTCCGGAAGTCCCACTCACCTAAATAGTTCTTTTTCTATGTCTGTCTTTCTCCTTTTTTTGAAGGTGGGGGGTGGAGGGGTATCGTAGCCTCCTCTGGGCTCGGTTCCACACAATGAATTACCTCCAGATGTAATTCCTATCCCCCGCCCTTCGCCCTCAAATTAGTGGCTAGTAAAAATTAGGTTTGAATTAGCCGCGGTGTGGACAATAGAGGAGTTTAAAATTTCCATATAATGAGTTTATTATTCTTTGCTGGAATGCCTTTTTCCTGAATTAATTTGATCAGGGTTTTTAGGTGTAATTGGTGTCTAACTGAATGGTGTTTTAGTCATGAATGGATGGCCACTGTGTCAGCAGAAAGTCAGAAGCCTGACATAATCAGAGGACTGCGATGTCCACACCAAATCCTCGTGCCTCAGTAGCTCCTGGACATGATTCCCAAGCTTGGCCAATTATCTAATTTGTGGTCGGTGTTTTGTTTTGATGAGTTCTTGTAATCCCGTATCTGCATGTGCTGCCGGACGCTGTGGCTCGCATATATACAGCACTGTAGGTGTTGAGCTCTTTTGAATGTCAGTGGAGCACGTCTCGCTGCCGTTCAACTGTGCAGCCACGGTTCTGGGAATGATAATCTCTTTGGCAGAGCTGAAGCTGTGGGATCCTCAGACACCACAGATCACTGTCATAAATGGGTTTCAGATTTATCCCTAACAGGAAATCTGAGTGTATGAAGCAGCTATCATGTCTCTCTCTTTTTTTTAACCGTTCCTTCATCTCGATGACATCTCAGTGGCCAGAAACGCTCATGAAAAACAACAAGTCAGTAGCATGTACTTTTCCCCGAGTAGGAATCTAATTTAAACTCAGCCGCTGCTACTATATGATAATATCTACTACTGTGACAAAAGGAAGTTGTCTGCCATGCGCTATTCTTTCATCTAATTCCAATCTGCTATATAACAGGTAAACTGCTGTGAGCTGCACTTGCTTGTTTAAATTTACCCGGCTCTGCTGAGCTTTTGATTTCAGCAACTCATTTAATTCAAATAAGCTTTTGAAGAGAAGCTATTTTTTTTTTTTAGTTAGGGATGGGGGGCGGGAGGCAGCTGTGGTGGGAAAATAAGAGGAGGCGCAGAAGGGCCAATTTAACCTGGAGTGTCTGTCGCTGGTCTACCAGCTCCTTCGTTTCAAGAGGCCCGGTCAGCTTGAACTGTCTGACTTCTGTCATTTCGATCTCTTTTTATTTTTCTGCTGTAATGTATACTTTAATTCCCGCCCGCCTGCCGTCTGTGGAGCAGCGGCGTTGGCAGAAGCAGCTGGAGGGGAGGTGCAGGTATCATTAAGCCTCTGAGAGGCACCAGCGGAACGCCGCTGAGTGCTATACGTGGCTCCTCGCAGCGCGTGTTGATATTTCTGGGCCCAATGAATGCACAGCCTAGTTTATTTTCAATAGGAACCCGAGACCCCCCCGCCCGCCCCCCACCCCACCTACCACCTCCACGCCCTCAGCTGCTTACTCGGGCTGTTGATATTGAGTCAAGCAAACACTCTCTCAGGGATGTCCTGTTGGGCACTCGGCCAAAGTCACAAATGGAAGTCACATGTGGCGACTCCCACAGGAAGGCAACCAGGGCTCAATTCACACCCGTCTTTTTTATTTTTATTCAAAGCTTAAACACACGCATTAAAGTTAATTTGGAACATTAGCGACTTATATCTTTGAATCTCGTGCAAAATCTTTTGAAAATCAGTTTGAACATTTTGCAACAAACAAACTCAACATATTTATTACTGTAAGTTCAGCAATGAGACACGTCTTTACCTTAATTCCCTGCACTGTCTCTCTGTCTGTCTCTCTCTTTCTCTCTGTCCTTTTCACTGAAATGCATATGCAAATCTATTTGGACACTGTCATTATCAGCCACTTAATAGGCATTTCATTAGAGATATTCTGAATGCATGTTACAAGGCAAGTTGCCATGGATACCTTGGTGCTTAAGTAGAGTATATTAAAATGGTGCTGCCTTCCAACCACTTATATAATCACCGGTCTGTAATGGTCCCTTCTCTCTGGCCATAAGCAACAGATCATGTGATCGGCGTTGCCCGGGACTAAAACAAGCTCAACCCGCTCATCGTGCTTGTTTATTTATCTATCTATTCATTTATTTGCAGGCGGGACTGAGGCAGACTAATGACTTGTGCTTGTGGGACATTTGTGTGACAACTCATGACGAGGCGTGCGTGTGCGTTGCACATGTGCGGCGTTTTGCTGTCAGCGCATTGGAGCTGTTTGGTCCAGTCGAGCATATTTTAGCAGATGGTAAAATCGCTTTTTTTTTTTTTTTCGTCTGACTGACTGGCTCTCAGATGTGAGAATGAACACTAGAAATCAAACGGATGACCTCCCAACGCAAGGCAAACACCACTGGAGCGCTAATAAATAAATACCCATGCAGTCACTGGAAGGGTTTTATAACAGACTCTGTCATCCGCCCATTCCAGCGTGCATTCAAATAGCTGAGCATGTGTTTTAAAGCTCCATTTATAGCCATGTCACTTTCTGTGGCGAGCGGTTGTCAAGGGGTTAATAAAGCATGATTCACATGACTGGAGGCGGGGCTTGTACTGACTGACACACCCTAATGGCAGCGTGTGTACTTTGTGGAGGCCGGGTAGCGCTGAAGTGCTGGTGGCACAAGTGACGGGGGGGCATTGTGATGGGTGCTTGACTTTCTACAATGTGCACTTCATGGTGACTTTAATTAAAAATTAGTAGTTGGAAGTAGTTGTGTGTGTATATAAACTGCGTGAGGAGACAGGAAGCAGCATCCGTCGCCGTCGTTGTCATGGTGTCGCTGCATCCCCCGCGCCCCCTCGCTGCTGCTGCCAGGGTTGTTACCAGCTGCTGCCACCGTCACCCCTCCCCACCCCACCGGGTACCTACTACACATGTCTATCTCTCTCCCCCACCCCCTCGCCTCCTCGTTTCTCCTCCCGCCGTTCTGCTGCCACAACATCAAGACGCTGGTGGGCCTGTTTGTCTCCGCTGACCTTGGCAGCACTGAGCCCTGCAAGAAGAGACACGGAGAATAAATACCTGAAAGGAGGAGGTGCACAATTGTCACAGATGTGTAGGACTAGGCATAGCATTCCCCCTAGTGAAGCCAGTGTTTCTAAGGCTGGGGGCCTCTTGTTTGTCTTTTCCAGTGAGGCGCTCTCAGTAGTTTATTAAAGGGGCTGAAGGAGCTTTCTAGCCCCAAGCCGTCAGCGCTGAAAGAGAAATGGCAGAAATTACTGGCATAATGTGGACGCTTAGAGCAATTAACAGCAGTTGTTTAATGTTAGCCCCCTCGCCTCTATGCGTTGCTGCCTTTCTTCTCCCTCCTGCCTGTGTTGTGCACTCGTGTCGTCCTCCGCGCTCTTCCCCTCGCTTGCTTCAGCTCCCACGGCCTCTCGCTCGCTCCGCCGCGATTGTTTAGTGTTTATCCTCTCCGCCTCAGAGCTCAGAGAGTTGACACTAATGAAAATGCTACATCTTTCGGCCTGTGTCGGTCTCTTAATAATGATATCATACGGCTGAAATATGCTCCAGTGGAGCCGGGGAGATAATGCGCTATTCAGAGCCTGTTAAATCACGCCAGCGCGCCGCTCAGAGCTGTGAGTTCAAGTGGTCTTTACCCCACGTTAGGGGGTGCGTCGTCTTCTAAATAAATCTGCCAAAGTCGCTGCGCTGCCGGTAACCTCGTGGTGTGGCTTGTTGTTTGCCTTGTTGGCGTTAGAGCAACCCGTTTTTCTCTCTTTACATCTCAGTTTGTATTTGTGTTGATTCATGTCTCAAACATATGTATGCAAATGTCATAAAAAAAAAAAACGGAAGAATGGTATGAAATCTCTCCGGCCCATGTGGCTCAGCACGTTGGTGGCAGATGGACTGGCTCTCTGCATCTGCTGTGTGCAGACTGGGGGCTTTGTACTCCTCTCTCCTGGGGAAGACCCAGCCTTTTTTCTTGCCAGTAGATTCCTGTCTGTTGGAGCGACTAAGGAAAACATCTGTGGCATGCAAGGGAGAGCGAGAAAGGAAAAGGGAGAGAGAGAGAGGAGGGAATAAAAAATTGACTAGGATTGGCAAACACCATTAGCCCTAAATGTTCCATCTCATTGCCTGATTGCCTGTTATGCATTGTTTACAGTAGGGGAAACATGTCGATACATCTCCTGCACACCGGAGCCGGCCCGCCTCAGCTCCGCTCGCTCCAGCTGTTTGTGCCGGCCCCTTGAGCAGGCGGCGGGTAGCCGCGGCTTTTGCAGCTCCACTCAGAGATCCTTAACTAATTCATTTGGAGACTTGTTCACTAATCTAAGTCGCTGTGTGAGACATCTGTGCCGGCGCATTTGCCTTTTATTAAGTGGTAAACCAGGCTGTCACAAAGCTGGCCGAGACAAACTGTGAAATATTTGTCAGCTTGTCTGTTTCACTTTTTATAATTGAATGTGTCCCACTTCTTATTTGCTCCGCACTGTGTTTGCAATAAATTACTACTTTTGCTTTAATGCTTACAGCTTGCGAAAGTTAAAAAAAGTATCATCTTTTTATTTTGCCTTAGACAAAAAAAAAAAAAGGCAGCGTTCAGCATGTAGAGGTCTCCCCAAAAACCTTTGTGGTCTCCCTCCCCTCTGTGATTCCGCTACAAAGCACCTCTTCAGACCCCCCCCCCCCCAACACACACACACACACACACACACACACACACACACACACTCACTTTCACCCCCCCCTTACACATCATTCCTTTGCCAACTCTCGCCACCCACCGCCCCCTCCCCTCCTCTCCCTGCGATCCAGCCCCCCTACCCCACCGATCAAGCCACTGGTTTTTGTGTACTATTGGTCCTCAGGCGTCAAAACAATCCAGCGGGGCTGCCTGACTTGTTTTAATTAGGCGGCACAGAAACGGCAACTGTCTTTCAGACGTGACCAGGCAGAGGTGCTCTCTCCTCGCACTACTGTAAATAACGCTGTAAATACTTCTCTGGTGATGTCTTTGACAGTCAGCGTCAGCTAGTTCCTCGCTACTTTTTTTTTCCCTTTTCCCATTTTCTTTTTTTTCCACTTTTGATGCTCTGCTTCCTACTAGTGGCATTTCCCCTGTTTCTCGTTTTTGATGCTCACTAATGCTCCTGAGCTTCTGAGAATACTTCTTCAAATGCTTCTTACTGGGGAGAGTGGATTTCTCTCTCATTGTTTTAAAGGTAGGTAGGTCATTTTCTCCTTTTGCACTCGTGAACTATTTATGACTTTGTTCGTTTTGTGTGCTTGTGGTTTTGCAGCAGTGCTTTTGTGGTAGTGTGGGACTTGATAGTGCACGGTTGTGCTATGTCTAATTGTTTTTAAGAGCCCTATGCACTCCCTGCCAGAGCCCGGTTAGAGGCTACCGACTGCCTTCGCTAATCCCATTCACACTCCTCGCATTTCCACACATGCACACACTTTGACACGCACACAATCGGAGCTGGAAAGAAAAGAGCTGCCGTAAAATGAAGCCAGACGCACGTACCTTTTGTGGCGGATGCGTCTCTCGCGGCGGCGTCCTCCAGCCGCGCTCCTGCCTCCGTTCCCCTCACACAGAGCAAAGTGGAGCCGGTCTGGCAGGTTGTGTGCGAGCGCGCGTGTGTGTGGGTGTGCAGTAGCACGAGAAAGGGAGAAGCGAGGAGAGAGAGAGAGAGAGAGAGAGAGAGAGAGGGGGAGAGAGTGAGCGAGCACATGTGCGATTAGAGCGAGAGCGGCGCGAGCTGTCTGGTGAGCATGCAGCCGAGGTGCAGCGGGAGAGCCGCCGAGCATCCTGCGAGGAGCGACAGCGCTCCCCGTGTGACGGCGCCCCTCACACGCTCCCCCGTTCACACGCAGGACCCACCCACACACACACACAGGCACACGCACGGCGTCCCTGCACACACAGGTGCCTGCAAACGCCAGAAACTCTGTTTCCTTTACACTCTCAAAAAAGTAACCCAGCCAAATAAACACAATCAGACTTCAAGGTCGTTCCCTAAATTTAAAGAAGGCAAAATACACCTAAGTAATAAATGCAGTGTCTCTGATTTCCAGTAAAATGGGGAATGAAATGATAAGTAGTGTTTTCCTGTAATTGTGATATATTTCATCAGCGGCAGGCAAAGAAGTGATGGTCTAATTATTTTCAGCGTGAGAGAGAAGGAAGCCACCGTGTCTCTGTCATAAATTTCCATTTTGTACACTGTACACCTCCTTCCTTCCATTCACACACACACTCACGTACACTCTCTCACACACACACTCCCTTCACTGTCCCCTCTCCTACTCTTTTTCCACTCTCCCCCAACTCTAGCCTCTCCTACCGGGCCCGCATGTCTGACCCACACAGGGGGCCCCGGTCGGTAATTGCCCCGGTGACAACTAGAAATGATAGAATAATTGTCAGGAGAGGCGTCTGGCTTTCTTTTTTTTTTTTTATAATGGGGCGAGGGTGATTTAAGTATTCATGAATGGCACGGTAGTGGCGAGGTAGTGAGAGAGGAAGAGGAGCGAGGAGAGCGAGGGAATGGGGGGGGGACTGGGGCGGGGGCTGGGAGGGTGTGTGGTTGGTGTAGGGGGGAACTGGCTTGTTTATGATGCCATCCCCCATAAACACGGCTGAAGTGATGACACAGATAGTGTTGCCTCTCCACGCGGTGACACCAGTCGGCTTGCTCCTAGACACCCTCGGCGGGGGCACTCTGTTCTCTGGTCAAGCTCTCTGGCACTCCTCACCTTCAGGTAAAAAAAAAAAAAAGTCAGATAGGCTCTGTCCAGCCATCCATCCATCCATCTCTCCGTCCATCCATCCATCCATCAGTCTTCTGTCATCCGTATTCAACTCAAGGCTCTTGGCTGTGTTTAATGGTTGTGTTTTATTGCCGAGCTGTGTCTGCCGCCTTCCCCCGCTGCTCGTCCCACTGTGTAACCGTGCAGCCTTGGTCTGCGGGCTCTGTTAATCTGCTGCTTAATTAGTGCTGATGAACGGCTTGGAGTGAGTGTGTGTGCGCGTGCATGCCTGCGAGTGTGTGTGTGTGTGTGTGTGTGTGTGTGTGTGTGTGTGTGTGTGTGTGTGTGTGTGTGTGTGTGTGTGTGTGTGTGTGTGTGTGTGTGTGCGTGCGCGCTCACCTCCTTTGGTATAGCTGCTCTTGGCCACTGTGTTTTTGGTGTTGTGGTTTTTTTAAGTTGTCGCTCCTCGTTGCTAGGCTAATCATTGATCATTAAAATCAAGATGACAAGGATTCGTTACTGTGGCTCGGCAGAATAAAAGGACACCTTGAAACCTTTTATAAGCTAATAACAATCAAATATTAATCAGCTGCAGATATGTGTGTTTTGAGAGCGTAAAACCTTTGCTTGAAGTTTGACTTATTTGCTTTTCCACCCGGCCCATCTGGTGTGGAATAAAACATCCCAACTCTTTGGAGCAGATGTTCGCTTTGGAGAGGAGAGAGGTCACCGAGTGAGCATCGGTGGAGCACTAATTATCTTTATCAAAGACGAGTGGGATAATTTGTTTACTTAAATATTGATGAGGGGGAGCAAGGCATGGTATTGGGCTATTGTGGGCATATTATTAACATTTCATAGGCTTTGTGCAGGAATGCGAAAGGGACTCCTCTTCATAATTTAATACCCTAATGCATAATGAGCTATGTGATTAGTTCATATGGAGAATTGGCCAAACTCCATTTTGAAGGCAGATAATTTACATTGTTCTCCAGAGTCTGGCATATAATAGGTTCTTAAGAGCAATAAAATTAAATGCTACACATTTTATATTTGAGCTTACAAATCCCCCTGGCAGTATTCAGTTGTGGCTCTTCTTTTTCTGTTTTTCACTCCTTTTTTAAATGAGTTTATTAAACACAATTATACAAAAAAAATAGTTAAACTCAAACACATGTTTACCTACATGTTTTATTTAGGAGGCACGCTGGCCGATTAACACCGTTCATTAGCAGAGCTGCGTTATTTGTTTTGAAAGTTTAACCAATCACTTTGTTATGCTAATTGTGATGTAATTTAATTTGAGTTCCCGTAATGATGATGCCGCTATTATCCACATAAATGATGCAGTTAAGCAGCACAAGCTCATTTGCATGTGCTTGAAGGGAGAGAGAGGCTGATCGGAGCCGGCTCCCGTATCATTCTGCTTTAATTTTCCACCTCTGTTCACTCCTGCCCTATGGGTCTTCCTGGCCTGTCGCTGGCTATTGATGATCAGCACTTTTATCTGAATTTTTTTTTTTAATGACAAAGAGGCCTTTATTTGTCTGCTAACAGATTCCTAGAAGAGCAGTGTAGGAAAATTAAATAACAGAAATATGACACTATTAAAAAATGCAAATGATTTTTTTTCTTTAGTTGACGTATCAAACGTTAAATGAACAACTGATTTATGTGCCACCACACACACACACACACACACACACACACACACACACACTAATACACAGCACACTCTTTTTCACTGGTTCTGTTTTAGATGGTTGAAGGGGGAGAGTGGCTTCTTGAATTTAATATTTCCATATCAAAGTGCTCCTTTGTTGACAAGGGCTTAATTTTTAATCTGTTGATTCCATCATAATCTTTGGTTTGGACATTATTCAAATGTGGACTCTTGTCTCTTTTTTTTTTTTTAAGGAGAGGTGCAGTCAGGCAATCAGTCAAGACACACTGTCAACCAGTTTCTGTTTTTCTTTTCTTTTCTTTTTTTTTGTAAAATCAATTTCTTAATCCTGGCAGAAGCAGGAGTGATCCTTTCTTCTGAGTAGTTTTAAAATCACCGACCGGGCAGGAAGAAAGTGTGACTAAGCCGGTGTTAAAGACTGCCCATTATCTATTTTGTCCGGGGTTAGACTTTGGTAATTTTCCTGTGGAAAGATTATTTTTCTCCTGAACAGTCCCCCCCTGTTATGCATCTAATTGGTTACATAAATCTTGTCTGGTATGAATGAGGAATGTTGCGGTGTTGTCAACTGTAATCTTCACCCTTATTTACCAATTCATTAAGATCTATCGATGCAGGACTGCTGAGGGGGAATGACAACATAAATCAGAGCTGGAGACATAATGGCCCTAATCAACCAGAAATAACTGGAAATGTCACAATGAGCTATGTCTCTGTAGCCGCGCTGGCCGCGACCGGCTCCCTGCGCCTGTCCGTCGGATCTGCTGCGCTGAGGAGAACACCGGAGAGAGTCGGGCCAGCGACTGTCATTAGCTCCTTTTTGATTTTCATCTTCTCTCCTTTTCTGCTGTTCTTCTTCTTTTTTTTTTGCTCCGTGTCAAAGCAGCTCAGACCTGGTGGCTCACAGAATAAAAGCTCTCCTCTGAGTGGAATGCTTGAGTGTATGAGCTCTATAAATACAGTTAGGTCGGAAGTACGCTGCATTCGGTGGCGCACCTCCTCTGCACTTGGTAAAGATGATTGGATGAGACAATGAGGTCTCCCCTCTTTATAGGTCAATTAGCTCTGATTAGGTGGGCTGAGTTAATTAATGGAATTGGCAAATATGCAAATGAGAGCCGACTGATCGGCTTTCGTCACTGCCTCGCTCACCCGGAGCGGCAGGGCTGTCTCCTGTTTCAGCACAATGAGGCGGCTGATGCTTAACATGGAAATGTTATGGGACGAGCCTAAATGCTGGGGAAAACTACTTTCTCTCCTCCTCTTTTTGTCCTTTTGTGATGGGTGTGCCACGTTACCGTAACGCATCACAGAAGGACGGGCATTTATTGCTGCAGCAGTGCTTTTATTTTGCTTACAATTCTGAAATCTTAACTTGCGATTCCTCCTCCTTCTTCCTGATCGTGTTAATTTACACACACGTTTTTATTAATAATAGAATATCTGGTGTGCAACAAAATGTTTCGCCATTGTCATATTTGAGAGCTGAGTGTATTCATGTAAAAATGAATTAGTATTAACTTAGTATCATGCACACTATTCATAGCTGCCTCTTGCATGTGATTCTGAGCAGACATTGTGCAGACGGCACAATTGAACATGCATTTTACACTCGTTTCCCTCTCTGTGCTCCACAAACACTGACTCTGACACACACTCCCACTCCATTCAGGCACACTCACACACTGTGACAAATAGTCTGTCTTTTATCTTATTCTGTCTCATCTCCTTATTGTAAATAGAAGAGAATTAAGTTCTGAACATTCTTGACTGAATGTCTCCTATCACAGAACTACAATTTATTGTCAGCTCAAATGAAGAATTGAAATATGACTGAGGTTTTTGTCAGTGTGGGGCTCATTGGACAGGAGATAACCACATTTGATTCTGTTGCTTTGAATAAGGTTAATCCCAAAAAAAGCCAAAGTCCATTATTCATATTCATCTCTTTTCATTTGGCCCCACTCCTGATTTTGTAAATATGATTTCTTCAGCCCCCTTCTTTCCAAAGCAATCTTCATTCACTAGTGAAGCACTTTTGAAATTCATCTATCAGAGAGCAGAAACCATTACCATACACAGGTTTAGAAGAAGTAGTCATTAATGCTCTTTTATGGTGGTCCTTTAGTGCCAAAAAGGAAGCTTTTAATTCTATGGCGCGGCAGCCTGCCTTGCCTTACTTAATCTGACAGACTGGGGTTTGCTCAACGCAGCTTTGCAAGTGGCCCTTTTTCCATCGCCGACTCCAGACTCACTGCTTGAGGTTCAAGGTTGTAATAAACTGCTCGTGGTGTTCATGGGCTGTGACAAAAATTACAGTGCACGCCCAGGCACAAACAAACACGCAATCGTGGAAATTTATTGTACGCCGTGCATAATTTAAAAGCTTTATTTCTTATGCATGGCTTTAAAACACCATAGTTTTAACCACTAGTTTTTAATCAGCACATATGTGGCATTTTGATTTATTAAGCAATCTGAGGTATTGAATATGTGAGTCTTTGCCCTTGCCCAGTTACTTCTTTATTTTGTATGCATAGTAACTTATGGCAATGATGAATTAATTTCACTCAAGCACAGAATCTGTGATTATTTTAAATTGTAACCATATCTCGACTTGATCAGGGAACTGTGAGGAGTCAGCAGACTGTGAAATGTAATTTCTATTATTATTATTTTTTTTTTATTTTGATCTCACAAACCAAAAGAATTCCAGGCAGCCACCTGAAATGTGAACGATAATGAACAGATGTCTGGGATCACAGATTTACAGGTCACTTTTTACCCCATCTTGTGTTTTTTTTCTCTTCCTGATGAAAATGTTTTTTGCAACTCATGCATAGAAAACGGGGGGGGTCAACGTTCTGGATAAAGACACGGCAGAGAGCATCCTCACGCTGAAAATGGATAGTCCACAGACTCTGAACCAAACCAGTGTCAAGCCAGTTGTGTGTTAACTATGTGTCGTGTGTGTTGGAGTGCGTTAAGTTCCCCCAGACAGTGTTGGAGCACAGCAGACATCTGTGTATTCCCACTAGATGGATGGCCAGTGTCATAGTGTGTGTTTACTGCACATGATAGAGCGGTAGACAGGCCAGGTAATGAGGCTACATTAAGGGCTTTTAGAGCTCGCAAACAAAGATGGAGGGCTGCGTCTTTCCCCCTTTAATGATAGGTGTGTGTGTGTGTGTGTGTGTGTGTGTGTGTGTGTGTGTGTGTGTGTGTGTGTGTGTGTGTGTGTGTGCGTCAGGAGAGAGCGAGTGTCTGTGTGTGGGTCGGTGAAAGGCTCAATTCTCCCTACACCTTTGTTGTGGCACTTCTGCGGAAGAAAAGAGCAGGGATTCTCTCGATCTCCAGGCCAAACGTGTCGCCAGGACCCTGTCTCGGATTCCACACCTGATGGAGGAGACAGATTTGCCTGGTGCAAGATTCGAGCGTAAATATTTGCTCAAGCTGAAGAGGAATAGCAAGCATGGGGGGGGTATGGTTGCACAAAGAATGAGACAAAAGCTGGAGTTGGTCTGAAGCTTTGCAAATAAAGTGTCCGCCTGCGTCTACAGTATCTCTGCTTCATCAGGAGCTGCCTTTCTTTCCACTGAGCCTCCATTTTAATAGAAACGTTGGAGCCATCAGCGATCGTTGACTACGGTAAATTTAGAGAGTGCCGAGTTATCTCCGTCTCCCACTATCTTCCCACCACCCCACAACCTAAACACTTAGTATCACTATCATCTTCCTTCCCAAAGCTATACAACTACAGAATTACCAGCGCATTACCAGGCCAATAACAGCCTCCCTCTGTTTCCGATCATGATAATAAGTAGTCTGGCTTCTCCCTCCTTGGAAGATTATGGCTTGAGGAAATGGCATCAAATAGCAGGTGTATTGAAATGCAGGACACCAGCAATTTATAGGATGTCAAACACATGTGCAGGCAAGCCGGCGTCCTCGCTCGTGTGGCATTAAAGCCGCCTGCAACAACCGCAGATCAGAGCAAAAGGCCCCGGTCGATATTGTAGCCGGGGAGGGGTGGGGGGGGGCTTCTTCCGACCCAGTTGGTTTAGGACAGGCTGAGCCGGGGTCAGGGCTAGTACCCCTCGGGGAGAGGGTATAGGGCACCAGGAACCTGTGGTAGACACACACACAAATACACAACAGCAGACCCACACCCGCGCAGTCACACCCTCAGGTGCTGAAAATTGTCACTATGTGTCTCTCTGGAGTATTGTGTGTGCGCGTGACAGTCCTATCACCCCCACTGACAGAGCCGCGGCTCGGTCGTCCGCCCATCATTGCAGCCTGGCTGTGTTTCTAATTGACATTCTAATTGGCAGATTTGAATGCCGCCTTTAGATGGCTAATTAATTTATCTCACCGCTGTCATTAAGGTTAAAGCACCATCTGATCTCTGCGAATATACTTTGCATATATCTGCATTATCATTATGTTGCAGTTAGACTTTATTTTAGAGGAGGGAAGACGGATTATAGCGCTGAGATTAATCTAAGAATGTGGGTTTTATTGTTTGTATATTGGATACGAATTACTCCTCAGATTTGCTCCTTTTACGTCAAATTTGATGCCTGATTTCTTGATTTTTTTTATTTTTTTTTTACTTTTTTTATTTATAAGGTATTAATTTTTAATACACCCATAATCATATATAAGCACATTAAAAACTAATTTCATTGCTTTGTTAATATCAAAGTAGCAATTTTCTTCGGACTCCATAGCAGTTTGCATTGCATTCCAATGTTATTAAAAATCCTTATTTCCTTCTCTCATATATCTTCAAGTTTTCTGAGCGTTCATCGCCGGTCCAAGGAAGAAACAGGGAAAAAAGAGAGAGATCCCGGCTCCATTAGAATGTTCATAAAATTGTAGTAAAGGCAATCAGACAGTCTTTCTCTGAATATTTTAAAGATTGGGCATGTAAAATTTATGCCTAATTTGAATACTTATTAGCCGGCTGATCTCGGCTGCAGCCTTGAGTTTCTTATGCTGAGATTCATCACCGGATTGGATGTCACATCGTGCCAGTCTTCGCACCACCACCGCCACCTTCCTCCCTCCCTCCCTTTCACTCTTCCTTTTCTTTCCTTCCCTCCCCTATTTCTCTCTCTCTTTCTCTCTCTCTCTCTCTCTCTCTCTTCCACCCCCCTCCGCCCTCCCTCTGTCTTTCTTCTGTGTCTCACTCCATCAGTAGAGAGCGGTGCAGTGTTAAACAGGGGCCTGTTTGTTCACAAGCACGTCTTGTCCTGGCGTCTTCCCTATTTACTTGTGTCCCGGGCAGCTGTCGCCCTGCTCTGTGTAACAGCTCAGCCCTGTTTGTTCTCCCTGCCTGGATCCTGTTTATCCTGGCTGTGGACATCCTTTAAGGCCTGTCCTGTATCTGCCCCTCGTCAAACACACACACACACACACACACACACACACACACACACACACACACACACACACACACACAGCAAAGGACGTGCACATACTTCTATTAAAACCGTATTTACTGGCCAAAGAACACACACGGCACCCATGTGGGCTGGGAACGAATGCACCCACACACACACCAACTTAATCATCATTTGTCCCACTTTTAGGTTGATCTTGCACTTAAAACATAAAAGCTGGATTCTTTTTTTGTATCGCAAATGTAAAACTGCTGTTGAATTAGTGGTGTGCCTCCCAGCCTCTCTGCCAGGTAGTGATAGCTAAAGTATTTTTTGACCCTTGTCTCCAAATTGTAATTTTAAATATTAAAAGAATTATTCTCCAAATGGATGCAGCAGGAAACCCATAATTCTGGAATGAATTTTGAGTTGCCGTTCGCTGCGTTTTAGTCTCTTTTATTTATTGTAAGAGTGTCGACTGATGTTGGTGGGGCTCCCTTCTGCTCCCACCAAGGTACTGAGCCTTAAATGCAGGGGGAAATGATAAAACATTTATTACTGGAGAGAGAGAAGGTAATATGCATAATTTATGCTGTTTTTAGCACAATCATTAGTGATGTTTGTGATAGTTTGTCCCCTTTCTTCCCCTTTTTTCCATATCTTACACTTGCTCATGGAACTAATTTACTATCTTATTTACTGTTTAGTTAAAATTGTGACTGGGGTTTTAAACTCAGCCCAACATCTGGTTTAATTGTGTCCCACTTAGAGCTTTTTTTTGCTCCCTTAAACGTCTCAAAATAAATGAATACGAAGTTTGATTAAAGAAGAATAGGAGGGAAAAAAAGGAATCGAGCCAATAAATGACACATGAGCATCCTGGCTCCGTGGACGCCTGCGAGGCAGATTTTATTTAGCCACAGCAAAGATGACAAACCCATTATAGCGTTCATCACCCGCCTGCACCATGTGATTCGGTGCCTCCTCCTCCTCCACCACCTCCTCTTCCTCCCCACCACCAAATTTTAATTTTGCATGATTAGCTTTGCGTCATTAGGCAACTTCATTCAGACGCGACGCGCTAAAATTGTGACAGCTTCAAGACGGCAAATATTTTAGGAGTGCCCGTGCTTCTGTTCTTTTCTTTTTTTTCTGTGCTGCCTTGCTTTTCTAAAGTGCAATGAGATGTTAAAAATTAACCATATGCTTATTTATAAATCACGCATTTCTCACAACATATTTTATTTACTTTCTCGAAATGTGACGTAGTGAGAAAATTTATAAAACTTTAAATCCAATCCCTTTGATTGCCCAAATTTTAGCAGATAAAAAACACCCTCGTATTGCAAATAGCAGCAGGACGTGCATCTCTTTGTATTGCTTCATTTACACAATGAATGCATAATTGCTCCTCCTGCATCCCCCTTCTCCTTTCCCCCTCCTCCCTCTTCTTTAAATGCTTTAATTTGCAGAGGGAGACCGAGGGCTTGATAATGGAAGCGTAAAAAAATAGGAGGGAAAAAAGGGGGGAATTGTAACAAGAAGAGCCCTAACCGGTGCCTCTTAATCACTTCTAGGTTTTAAATCATGATGATGCAGGAGTCGGCCACAGAGACAATAAGCAACAGTTCAATGAGTCAAAATGGAATGAGCACCCTAAGCAGCAGCCAATTAGAGGCTGGCAGTAGAGATGGGAGATCAAGCGCTGGTGACACGAGCAGCGAAGTAAGCACAGTCGAGCTGCTGCATCTGCAACAACAGCAGGTAAGTTGTGTTTCTCCCCCGTCTCGTCTCTCTCTGCCGCTCGCTCGCTCGCTCCTCTCTCACTCTGTTTTCCCCTTGCTCTCCCACTCTGCTCTGCTCTGCTCCTCTCAGGCAGCGATGGGGTTTCTACATAGGCAGGAGGCACAATAGGATGATGCTGTATGTTTTTGTTGTCTTGGAGGCTTTTTTTCTCAGTACAGACAAAACAATGTTTAAGTAATCGGCTGTTTGTGTTGTTTGGTAAAGCTTCGCGTTTTGCTGCACTTTTAGCATGTTGCTTTTCCCTGAAGCTGTGAGAGATGCAGAACAGTAGCTGTTTTGGGTGCTTAGAGTTCTCTTGGCCGTGCGTTTCTTTTTATTTCATATTGACTTCTCAGTTTGTACCTATAGAGAGATTATTGGAAGCCGTGAGGCCAAGAGAGTGTGTATGCGAGTGTGCACCAGAAGAAAAGGAGTGATGGGGCATCGTACGGAGTTTGCAGTTTGGGTTGTGTGTGTCTGTGTGCGTGTGTGTGTGTGTGTGTGTGTCTGTCTGTCATGGCAGTGCTGTATCCACAAGAGGGCCTCCTAACTCGGTACTAGTTGGTGACTCACACACAGACCCACTGACGGCAGAGGAACCTTTGACCGGGACACTTCAGAAAAGCTCCATTTCACTTTCCTTCAACTACAGCATGTGACTTCATATTATTGTCTCCTATTTGTTTGGTGTTGTTGTTTTGTTTTGTTTTTTTATTTAAACACATCACAAATAACTGAGAATCTCAATCTCTTTTGCTTTTATGAAAATGTTTTATTTACTGGCATTGATCTTTTCAGTAGCAACAAGCTGAGGGTAACTGAGCTGCAAGCAGGGGTGTGTATGGGAGGAAGCAGTGCTGGGAGGGGTGGGGTTCAGGAGTTGTGAAAGTCAGTCACCAGTGGAGTCGAGTAGTGGAGTGTCTCTCGTGTCTTTTCACGGTGAATGATGGCTTTGACAGTTCGCCAAAAGAGCAGTGGGAGATGAGGTCGTAGGGCTGCGCTTTGGGGCGGATGGGGAACAACGCCGTGGGTTAGTAATGATGCATGCTGTCCTTTTGGCTCGATGGCAGCTTTTTGTGTGTGTGTGTGTGTGTGTGTGTGTGTGGGGGGGGGGGGGGGGGTTTGCAGGCAGCTGAAGCCCTGTAGTCAGGTTGGTCAGGGCAGCATAATAAAAGCCTCCGTGTATCTGTGTGTGCATTCGTAAAGGATGTGGGGGCATTCAGTCTAGCAAAATGAACCATCGCCTCATCCACCCCCCACCCCCCGACCCCATCACGACACCCTTCTCCCACCCACTCCACACCCAGTAGTCCCGCTGGCGACGTCACGGCGCTGTGACCAGTCTGCTCTTCACACGCAGACACCTGATTGCGGTCGACTCTCTCCCTCGCTGTCACCTGCTCTACATCTGAAGGTGTGGGTGCGTGGAGAACGGTCATCGCTCTGTGTCGGTCGGTGCCGATAGAAATACTGAATTAAGAAAGTACGAGAGCATTATCATATGCAATGAATAAAATAATTAAATGTGACATTAAATTTTTCAAATATATCTAAATGTAATGAGCAGAAAAAGCAAAGTGTGTATGTGTGTGTGTGAATGTAAACTGAATTGTTGAGCCATGAACCAAAAACACTCTTATTTAAAAGAAAGGCTGCACCACAGAGAGAGGTAAAAAAAAACAACTTAAGCATAAATTGTGTAGTTAAGTGGCTGAGACGGACGTATGGCTGAGAGCGGTGGTGCTGAGTGGGGTTGGAGAGGCGCGTATGACAGCGTGCGCCTTGTAAAGAGGCCAGCCGAACCTTCTCCCAGCCCAGAGACAGACACATTGAAATGAGCAGTCCAGCTAACAGGCCTCTGGAGACTTTTTAAAGCAGGGGGCCCTGCGCTGTTAACTTCACACACACTTCCTGTGGTGCGCTCGCGCTGCATCTCTTTGGTGGAGAGACCAAGGTACGAGCTGGAGGATCAGGTTCT